>NC_056737.1:1569912971-1570075117 GCF_019279795.1 Protopterus annectens
AGCCAGATTCTGCACCCTCAGCTTCAAACCCTGACCCTGGCAGCCTGGCTAATTACCTAATCTCTCCATTACCATCCCTCAGTAAACAAGTGGTGGATGTCATTTTGGAGGCAAGAAGGCCTAGTACTAGAAAATCTTATGCTGAAAAATGGAAAAGATTCTGTGCCTGGAACCAAACTCAAGGGAAGGGCACAGCAGCGCCCAATTTACCTCAGATCCTTCAATACTTAACTGAGATGCTTCACAAGGGCCTTTCTTTTGCCTCCATAAAAATTCACGCATCAGCCATTTCAGCTCATTACACCACAGAACCACCCCTCTTCTCTCATCCACTGCTCAAGCAGTTCCTCAGAGGGGCCAAAAACTATTGGAAAAACTCACTCTTCCTCCTTTTGAGCCATCTGCAAGTGCAGAGTTAAATTTTCTTTCTTGGAAAACAGCCTTCCTTTTAGCAAGTACTTCAGCAAGAAGGGTATCTGAACTACAGGCCCTTATGGCAGTTTCATCATCTTTCATGCGGACAGGGTGTCCCTCAGGACCAATCCCTCCTTCATGCCCAAGGTGGTATCCAGTGTGGCTCTTAATCAGTCCATTCATTTGCTAACCTTCTTTTCTAATCCACAGAACAAAGGGGAAAGGATACTGCATTCCTTAGATGTGCACAGACAACTTAGATTTTACTTGGACAGGACTAAACCTCAAAGGAAATCTGAACAACTGCTGGTGGCATTTGCTGCTGGGGCAGAGGGGAAGGCTATTTCAAAGCAAACCACTTCTAAATGGATAGACCACTGCATTCATTTCTGCTATAAGCACCATGGAAAACCCATCTCACAGGGGATTAGACCCCATTCAACCAGGGCTGCATCTACCATTACAGCCTTTCTCAGAGGTGTACCAACCAGGGACATCCTAGAAGCTGCTACCTGGAGTTCTGTACATACTTCCACCAAGCATTACCATTTACCAATTTTTCTCTAACTCCAGAGCTGGTTTTGCTACTGCAGTCTTGCAGGGCCTTATAGCTGGTCCTAATGTTATTTAAATTCCTCCTCACATCCTTAGCTTTGGGAATCTACCAAAATGTGATGACTGCAACAGTGAAACACGAAGAACATAGTACAGTTGTGTACACTTACTATAAATGCAGATGTTAGTGTGTATTCACTGTTGCAGTCCTGGTTACCCTGTAACCTTGTATATATGTGTGTGTGTATATATATATATATATATATATATATATATATATAGATAGATTTAATTGCTTTCCATTAGGGGGGCACCTGACATCGGGGGCAAGAAAAACTGATGTAATGGCGTCGGCTGCATTCTTTATACCCCCTGACTACCTGACATCACGCAAGATGAGACCGCAACCGACGCAGTACCCAAGACTTTGATAATCAGGCCAACTGAGGGCTACTGCAAGCAGATAACCCAAATGTGATGACTGCAACAGTGAATACAATCGAACATCTACACTTATGGTAAGTGCACACAACTGTACTTTCTATAATGGGTTCCAGGATGTTTTTTTAACATCTGACTTTCATAGCCACTCACTAGAAAATCATTCTCTAAGTTGCTCAGGTTTCTCAAAAAATGGTTACATCCCTGTGATAATTCTAGCTAATCTATAGCCCTGGGACTTCACTACATTATACTTGTTTTTTGTACGCTGTAGACTTTTACTGTACAGTAGTAAGTTAACCCTCGTTGGTTTTCTAAATAGATCAGTGGTGATTCTGTTATTGTTGGTGTCCTTTGAAATCTGCATATCTAAGAAAGTGGTTGAAGTACAGCTATGGGAAGAGGTAAACTTCAGGAAGGGGGTTGTTTGATTGAGGTAAGTGATAAAATCTCCTAGCTGCAAGGTGTCACCTTCCCACACAATAAAGATGTAATCAATAAAACGTAAATAGCATGCGATATGCTGCATGTAGTCTATGTTGTTTAACACAAAGTCCTCCTCCCACTTGCCCAAGGCTGTTAGCTATGCTGGGAGCCATGGCCACCCCCATTGCTATACCATTTTTTGTTTGTAGTGTTTGCCATTGAAAGTAAAGAAATTGAACTCCAGTATAAAATTAATGAGCTTGCTTAACTCTTGCAGTTGTGCCTGTGTACCTTGATTATGTTTCTTAAAAGACTCCATAGCTGCTGTTGTACAGTAATTGTAAGGCAGCACCGTGTACAAGGATTCCACATCAACAGTTAATAAAATACTGTCAATGTCCACTGTAATGTTTTTTATTTTCTTCAAAAAATCCATTGAATCTCTTATGTATGACTTATTCTTTTCTGCTAAAGGTTTCAGCAAGTAATCAAGGTAAATGGCTGTGGCTTCAGTAAGGGAACCTCCACTTGCTACCACTGGTCTATAAGGTGGGTCTTTTCTGTTCTTGTGTGGCTTTGGTATTCCAAAAAGGTAAGGTAAACGTGGGCATGGACTCCATAAATAATTATAAAGATTTTCAGTAATGAGTTTTTCTTCCCATAATGTGGTGAGATTAGTGTTCCATAAATCATATGCTCTTTTTATGTCATCTATGGTAAATAACTCATAAAATCTGTTATCCTCCAGCATGTTCTCTATCATTTGGTTGTAGCTAGTGGTATGAGTCACAAGTATACCTCCGCCCTTGTCTGCCTTCATTACATGCCTGGATTTATCACTGCCTAGCTCAAGCAATGCTTTTCTTTCTCCCTGTGTTGTTATAAAGTTATTTCTTAGGAGGTTTTTAAAGTAGTTTCCCCGATATCCATCTCACATTTCACTTTGAAAGCAGCTAATGTTTGTTGTAGTGGTGGACAATAGCTGCTAGGCCTTTTTATAGTTTCATCAATAGGCTCATTTTCAATGTCATTAATTTTGCCATGAAACTGTACCCTTAAGTGAGTTTCCTCACAAACATGTTAAGGTCTATCAGTACCCTGAGCAACCTCACTCCTGCAGCTTGGTACAAAAGTAAGTCCTTTGGACAACACACTTTTTTTTATCTTCAGTCAGTGCTTCAACAGAGTGGTTCCAGATAAGTGGAGCACCTGTTATTGTTGTTATTGTGACGGGTTCCTCCGTCTGAGCCTAGGACCTGGGTTGTAGTCGGGATTGCCCAGATATTGTACTTCCCTCATCCCTGTCCACTATTTGATTCTCCTGTCTCCCACTTAAAAACACTATATATATATATATATATATATATATATATATATATATATATATATATATACATATATACACATATACATACACACACACACACATTTAACAATACATTTCAAACCTACCAAAATTCTAAATCTCATAATGTTTAAGTTTTAAAATAGGCACTAATGAACAACTCTCATTCAATCCAGGGTATAAGGTCACATTTAACTTAATCTGCTATTGAGTTTTTTTCACATTAAGATGTTCATCAGTGACCTTCCCCTGCAAATCCATTTTAATACAATCTAAAACAAAAAATCTAAAGTCATGAGAACTATGCTTAGAAATCTGTTTAAACAACGCATTTGTCAGTTTTTCATTCCTAATGTCCAAAAAATGCTCACACATGCAATCCCTAAGCCTTCTAGAGGTTTTTCCCACATAAAAACACAGGCAAACATTTACACTGGGCCACGTACATCACATTACTAGTGTTGCAATTGTAATAATCTCTACTAGTATATTTCCCTCTTCTGAATAATAATATGGTCACCCACCAAAATATGATTACATTGCCTACAGGCTCCACACTTGTACATGCCTTTTTTATTTCTCCTAACCTAAATTAGTTCCTCAACCGACTGTCTTCCTACCCTCCTTTTTTGTTCTCTTACATAAATATTTAATACAGCTTTGTCTCCGTCAACCTGGTTTAACCTAATGCATTGATCTTAATATTGTACATTAAGTAATGTAATGTAACCTTACATATATGTAAACATAATGTAATATAATGTATGTTCTTGCGGAGCTTTTCTCCCTGGGCCTCCACAGAAAATAGGCCAACTCGACCCAGTGGACTACCCCGGTCAACAAATGCAAATAAATAAATAAATAATGGTAACCTTAGAACCCCTCTCCAATAATTGTTTTTAAGGCTGTATCTTTCCTATAACCAATGTTCGGTTTGGGCCCCAAATTTTCAGCAATTTCTGGGTCAGTTAAAAATATCCACCATTTTTTAAAGATAATATCAATAATATTAGGGGTGTGCAAACAATAGATAGTAATAAAAACCTTATTGCACCATGCAGACCTATCAGCTGAGGGCAGCATTACCCCCTTGTTACCATTCAAGATGGGTGAATACATTCCGCTTTCTCTCTTATTGATAACCTCAGTTTGTATCTCAAATAAAAACTCACACAAGTAACCGCTAGCCATAAACATGTTTATTACTTTATCACATTCTACTAAAAATTGTGTGTTGTCCGACACCATCCTAGCTAGTCGAATGAGCTGGCCCTTAACCACTGACTTCTTTTGATGCTGGGGGTGTCCACTGGAATAATGGAGGTATGAACTGGAAAAGGTGGGTTTACGATAAACAAATACATACTGTAACCTACATTCTTTACTAATTTCAACATCCAAAAATGCAATGTAGTCTTGGTGATATGTATGGGAAAAAAGACAAAAATTCTAATGTACACTAGAAATTCATCCAACTTTTTCTGCGGCCCATTCCATAAAAGGAATAGGTCATCCAAAAACCTGGTGTACATTCCCCAATTTCCAACAAAGGGGCTATTAAATATATACTGTTTTTCCCATTCAGCCATGATGTAATTGGCAAACATGGGAACACACACTCCTCCCATGGCAACCTCAGTAATTTGTCTAAAAAACTGACCCTCAAAATATAGATAATTATCTTTTAGTACCAACTCCATTAAGGTACTCATCACATTGATGTCATCATCCATGTTAAGTTGGCCGTGCTTTCGTATTTGTTCCTCAAACCACCTTAACCCTATGTCATGTGGGATCACAGAAAATTATGTACATCTACAGTAACAAAAATAGCATTGGAATTAAATTTGTCATTAAGCAACTTTAAAAAATACCACAAATCTTTACAAATTGGTTTGATGTTGACCAAACCATTTTTCAATTTCTCATCAAGGAATTTTGCAATGAAAAATGTTTTGGACTTTTTAGCGTCTACTATTGGTGGTAAAGGGGGTTACTGATATCTTTATGTAGTTTTGGAATACCAAAAATACTTGCCACTACTGGCTGGTCATTAAACATAAATTCATACTCACTTTTACATATATACCCATCTAACAAAGGATCTTCTAAACGTATATAAATTTTTGAGTAAGCAATATATGTTTCATTTTTTGACACAATCTCATATGTATCTGCCACAATCTCATATGTATCTGCCATCAATAAACTGTTCATTTTATTCACACAATCAATATGATTCATGATCACCAGCCCCCCCCCCCCCCAAAATCAGGCTTCATTACCCGTATCCCAGTATCTGATGTTAATTCATTTAACAAACTTTGTTCCCTTTTTGTTACATCACTGACACATTCCCTCTTAGAATGGCTATGTATATTTCTAATATCATATTCACAACATCTCTCATAGATTTGTACAATAGACTACACTGGTGGATTAAAAATACTAGGCCGATGTAAGGATGTTGTATTTAGGTTAACTGTATTATCACTGAATCAAAGTGCCAAGTTTAATTTCCTTAAAAAAAGTTTCAAATCTATTATTGTTTTAGAAATATCGGCCTTTCTAGCAGATACAAATGGCAACCTTTTTGATAGCATATCAGCATGTGTCATGGTTAAAATTTTACTAGAGAAATTGTAAATGTGAAAGTCTTCGGTTGAATTTTCAACTGGTGTTAGACATTCAGTTCCTTGTTCAGCAAAATGACGTTGATGACATTTCTTGGGCCTCACTCTCTGGCCTGCATAGTCCTCCTTGAAAGAACACTCCTGATTGTTCTGCTGGTAATTCCTGATCCTCTCAGATAGTCTCCGTCCTCCCTCCTCTAAAGGGGCGTCACTTTCATGATCTCTGTTACTGGAATTATTGCTTGCAGATAAAACCTCTGGATCACGCTGATTAGATGAGCTCTTCTTGCCTGGGAACCCTGGTGCCTTCGGGTATGCTTTCCCCACCTCGTAATCTGATAGGTCTCTTTAATTTATTCAATTTGCGCTGAAGTAATTGGTCACAGCTCATGTCTACCCTTTGAAAGATGTTAACATAATTTGTTTCATAATGATCAAAAAGAAGGTCTCTATTTTATTATTTAATATATCCATTTGGATGGACATTTGCTGCATTTCTAAGTTATTATATTTTATAATAAGCTGCAAAACTTCAAAACCTGCCTCGTTGAAAATCTGCTAAAGATCTTGCATTATATTAGCGTTATGCCCAACACCATTAGGGTAACACCACATTCTTAAACCAGTTGGAATGCAGTTACAACATAAGTTTTTCTGTAAATAGGAATTTTCCAATTGAGTCTTTTTGTACTTAAGCAACAGTTTTTCAAATTCCTTTAATTTGTGTCCCAAGGTGGCTGACACACCAGTATTGCCTATGGGAATGTCACTGTTTACACAGAAATGTACTCCTGCCCTCAAAAAAAAAAAAAATTATATATATGGGTTCACTATGAAATCTCGAATTTCAGTATTTCTAAATTACATAGCCGAAACCTTAAAATTCCGAAAACCCATAACCGCGAAACTCAAAATCCCGAACCTACACTACACACAGAGCACACAAAAACATACACACAACGTCCCCCCACAAGAACACAGACAAACCTAGACCACATATAAGCAGGGGGGTAAGCCCCCTTGCACCCCCCATGTGGGGGGGCTTCACCCCCACACCCCCCTACTTATATATACTACCAACTCTGAGATGGTACAATCAGACACACAAAGGCAACTCACACTCACACATTTTACAGTCCCTCACACACACACATCACAGTCACTGCACACACTGACATACACTAAAGCCCCTAACCAACATACTTACACATACCCGAACTAACACCTAACCATTCACACACCGCAACACCAGAAGAGCTAATTCAAAATTTCCGTACTTTGGGATTTTGAATTTTGCTCTTCTGGCATTTCAGGATTTCAAGGCTTCAGTGTTATAATTTCGAAATACTGAAATTCGGGATTTCAGTATTTCGAAATTATGAACAGAACCCATAAATTTTGGATTTCAGTATTTCGAAATTATGAACGGAACCCATAAATTTGGGATTTCAGTATTTCGAAATTATGAATGGAACCCATATTATATATATATATATATATATATATATATATATATATATATATATATATATATCTCCTTTACAGAAATGTGCCTTTTGCATACTGTACTTCCTTGTTGTCTCTAAATCTTTCTGTAAAATTTTATGTAAAATTTACACCATACCTGTCAATGTTAATCTTGTTTGTATTGGAGCTTTTCTCCTTGGGCCTCCGCTGAAAATGGTCTCGCACAGAGATGGACTATCCTGGTCAACAAATGTAAAATAAACAAGTTAAAGCTCCGGTTCTTCCACACTAAAAATTGAGACTGATTAAACTATGCATTGATAAATTATTGGCTACTAGAACTACTTGATGTACCTGTTGGCAGGGTAAGAGGCAAACCCAAACTGTTACTGACACTAAAACCACTCTGACTCACTTGATTATTATTACCTCAGGCACAAGGCTGATGCTGCACTTGCTGAATTAATAATGTCAGTTCTCCAGGGTTAGAGGTACTTCCCAAATATGAAAGCATGGGCAAATTAGGATGGATGACATCAATGTGATGAGTACCTTAATGGAGATGGTACCATAAAATAATTATCTATACTTTAAAGGTCAGTTTTTTAGACAAATCACTGGGGTTGCCATGGGAGCAGCATGTGCTCCTATGTTTGCCAATTACATCATGGCTGAATGGGAAGAACAGTATATATTTAATAGCCCCTTTGTTGGAAATTGGGGAATGTACACCAGGTTTTTGGATGACATACTCCTTTGATGGAATGGACCGCAGAAAAGGTTGGATGAATTTCTAGTGTACATTAACAACCCTGTAGAATTTTTGTTTTTTTTCCCCATATATACCACTAGGACCACATTGCATTTTTTTTTTTTGAACGTTGAAATTAGTAAAGATGTAGGTCACAGTATGTGTTTGTCTAACATTTATCGTAAACCCACCTTTTCCAATTCATACCTCCATTACTCCAGTGAACACCCCCAGCATCAAAAGAAGTCAGTGGTTAAGGGCCAGCTCATTTGACTGGCTAGGATGGTGCCGGACAACACAAAATGTTTAGAAGAATGTGATAAAGGAATAAACATGCTTATGGCTAGGGGTTACCCCCGTGAGTTTTTGAGATACAAACGCAGGTTATTAACAAGAGAGAAAGGGGAATGTATCTATTCATCTTGAATGGTAACAAGGGGGTAAGGGTGGCCTCAGCTGACGGGTCTGCATGGTGCAACAAGGTTTTTATTACTACCTATTGTTTGGACACCCCTAATAATATTATCTTTAAAAACTGGTGAATATTTTTAACTGACCCAGAAACTGCTGAAAAATTGGGCCCAAACCGAACATTGGTTATAGGAAAGATACATCCTTTAAACAATTACTGGAGAGGGGTTCTAGGTTACCAATAGGAGAAATAAAACAGGCATGTACAGGTGTGGGGCCTGTAGGCAATGTAATCATATTTTGGCGAGTGACCATATTATTATTCAGAAGAGGAAATATACTAGTAGAGATTATTGCAACTGCAACACTTGTTTGTGTCTTTCGGCTTTTCCCGGTTAGGGGTCGCCACAGCGGAAACTCCGGTCCGCTAATGATTGGCAGTTGATTTTTATGTACCGGCTTGCCAGGCCTGACGCACAACCTTCAACGAAGGTACACCCATTCACGCATGTCTCCACGCAGAAGACGCTCTAGCTGAGAATCGAACCGGACAGCGACTTACTGTGAGGCGACAACGCTACCGCAGCACCACCACCGCAGTGTAATATATGTGGCCCAGTGTAAAGGTTTGCCTATTTTTTTTATGTGGGAAAAAACCTCTAGAAGGCTTAGGGATCGCATGTGTGAGCATTTTTATTAGGAATGAAAAACTGACAAATGAGTTGTTTAAACGTATTTCTAAGCATAGTTCTCGTGACTTTAGATTTTTTGTTTTAGATTGTATTAAAATGGATTTGCAGGGGAAGATCACTGATGAACATCTTAATGTCAAAGAAACTCAATGGCAGATTAAGTTAAAAGCGACCTTATACCCTGGATTGAATGACAGCTGCTCATCTGTGCCTATTTTATAAAAAGAAGTTATGTACCTACCATAACGCTCCATGTTAGTTGTCTTCATCTCGCCTTCTTTCTTGCTGGTTGGGATCGGAGCTGATCCTCGGCTCTGGCTCGGCCATCTTCTATAGCTCGAGAGCTGTTTACTGGCTCAAGGCTACCCCCTTATCCCATGATGCCTAGCGATAGCTACCCAGATCTCATTTGAAATGGCTAACCCTAGCCATAGCCAGAGAATAAACCTGTCCTAACAAATAGGAGTATACCTGTCATACTCTCTAAGTCAGTAGAGGAAACAAACTAGAGAACACTCAGCCAGTGAAACCAGAACTCCTCTCGGTCCAATAGGACAGGGGGACAGAGGGTGGGACGCAAGAAAGAAGGCGAGATGAAGGCAATTAACATGGAACGTTATGGTAGGTACATAACTTCTTTATGTTAAGTTGTCTTCATCTCACCTTCGTTCTTGCTGGTTGGGACAGCGTCCCTAGCACCTACAGTCCTGGGCGGCTCATTGGAACAGACTCTTCAGAACAGTGGAACCAAAGTCAGCTTTGCTCCTGGAGACCATATCTAGCTTGTAATGAGAAATAAAGGTATGAGGATCTGCCCACGTAGCAGCTGCACAGATAGAATCCATGGGCAACCTAGATTGGAAGGCTACAGAGGTGGCCAAGGCCCTAGTAGAATGACCTTTCGGTTTGATAGGTAACTCTTTGTTCCTTAATTGATAAATGAAAGTAATAGTGTGAGACAACCACCTAGGTAAGGTCACCTTGGAAACTGGGAGACCTTGTTTGCCTAGAGCATAGGAAAGGAATAGTTGGTCAGACTTCCTTATTTCCTTAGTCCTAAGCAGGTAAAAATGCAATTGTCTATGAACGTCCAATTGGTGTAATTTGTACTCTGCCTTGTTGGCGTGGTTAGGGAAAAACACAGGAAGGTCTATAGATTGGTTTAAATTAATTTCCGAGCAGACTTTCGGAAGAAATGAAGGATTAGTCCTGAGAGCAACCCTGTCCTTATGAAAAACCAAGTATGGAGGACGAACACATAGTGCTTGAAGTTCAGACACACATCTGGCTGAAGTAATAGCTACCAGAAAGAGTGTATTCCAAGACAGAAACTTAATGGAGCAGGACGCTGCTGGTTCAAAAGGGGGCAAAGTTAAGGAAGTTAGTACCAAATTAAGGTCCCAAGGAGGAGGGGGATCTCTCACTGGAGGCCTAAGGAGAGTGGTCCCTCTCAAAAAAGCTTTACAGAGCTTGTGAGACATAATGTTTGAATTTGACAAACCAACATGAAAGTTAGAAAGAGCCGCTAATTGAACCCTGATTGTAGCAGAAGCAGATCCAGAATGAAAAAGTTGTGCTAGGAATTCCAAAATTTCGTGGACTGGGGCTGAAAAGGGATCTACGTTCCTAGCCTCTGCCCAACAAGAAAAACATTTCCATTTACTAGCATAAGTTGTGGACTTGTGAGAGGAGACAATCTCACGTACAGCTGGGGAAATGCTGGGAAGCCTGGCTAAAGTTGGAAGTGGAGCAACCAAGCTATGAGCTGGAGAGTTTGGAGGGATTGATGCAACCCGCCTGATTGATGAATCAGTAGGTCTGGAATCGGATCCAAAGTCCAAGGCTGATCGAGAAGGCAATGGTGCAGGAATGGGAACCATATCTGTCGAGGCCAGTAGGGGGCAATGAGGATCATTTTGCAACCCAACAATACTGCTTTCTGTATGAGTTTTGGAATCAGGGGGAACAGAGGAAAGGCATAAAGAAGTCCCTGAGGCCAAACGTGGACTAGAGCGTCTCTGGGTGAGTGACCTGGAAGCGGGAGAAGTAGTTGCTGCATTTGCTGTTGAAGGGGGAGGCAAAAAGATTGCAACAAGGCTGTCCCCATTTGCGGAAGATAAGATCCGCAAATTCCTGATTCAGAGACCACTCGTGAGGCATGAGGATAGCCCTGCTTAGCCTGTCCGCTATGACGTTGGACCTCCCAGGGATGTGCATCGCAATCAGATAACATTGGGAGGAAATCGCCCACTGCCACAGTCTGAGTGCTTCTCGACACAGGGGTAGGACCTGGTTCCGCCCTGCTTGTTGATGTACCACACCACTGACATGTTGTCTGTTTGAATTGCAATGGTCCCAGAAGGAAGAGAGTCCTGAAGGGCTTGCAACGCTAGGAGCACGGCTCTCATTTCTAGGATGTTTATGTGCAGATGGCACTCATGAGGCTGCCAAATGCCTTGGACTGTCCTGCCCTGATAATGCCCCCCCCCCACCCTATCAGGGAGGCGTCTGTGGTCACTGTGGCTACCGGAGGGGGCTGAATGAAGGGTCTGCCCTGAGTCAGTAGTGGGGAGACCATCCGTCAGGAAAGGTGCTTTTTGCATGCTTCTGTAATCATGATCATGTAAGACATGGGCAGCTGTTGGAAAGACCATTGTGTGAACAGAAGCCACTGAAGGATCCTCATGTGAAAGCAGGCCAGTGGGATTAGAAGAATGGCTGCTGCCATGGAACCCAGAGTTTGAAGGACGAACCTGACTTAGATTCTTTTGCTCTGCATCAGAATTTGTACTTGCTGACTAATTGTAGACACCCTTTCTGGCGGTAGCCTTGCGGACATGTTCCTTGTGTCTAAGTCTGCACCTATGTAGGTGATAGATTGACAGGGCAACAAGGCAGATTTTTCGAAGTTTATTGTAATGCCTAACTGGGAGCAGATTGCGATTGTGTAGTCCCTGGCTTGAAGAAGTTGATGGCTGGTAGTGGCAGTGAGGAGCCAGTCATCTAGATATGGAAACACCTGGAATACTAGACGTCTCAGGTGAGCAGTGACCACTGCCATACATTTGGTGAACACCCTGGGGGCTGTGGTGAGACCAAAGGGCAGAGCTCTGAACTGGTAATGACGGGCTCCCAGCTGGAAGCGAAGAAATCTCCTGGAGCGCCTGTCCATCTTGATATGCTAGTACGTGTCCTGAAGATCTATCGAGCACATCCAATTGTCCTGACCCAGAAAGGGTACAATGGACTGTAGCGTGACCATCCGAAACTTTGTTCTTTGTACAGACCTGTTTAGTCTGCTGAGATCCAGAATCAGTCTCCAGTCCCCTGCCTTTTTTGGTACCAAAAAGAACCTTGCGTAAGTTCCGGATCCATGCTGGTCTGCCGGGACTTCCTGGATGACTCTTTCTAGCAGTTTTGAAACTTCCATTACTGCTTGGTCCTTCAGAGTGGGTGGAACATCTGGAAGGGATTTCCTTGACAGCAAGGGGGGTTGATGGAAGGGAATTTTGTAACCACCGGATATAATAGACCGTACCCATCTGTCTTGCATTAAATCTTGCCAGGCTTTTGGGTACAGTGAAAGTCTTCCCCCGACTGCCTCCAGAGGTGAGCAGCCGGGCAACCCTTCAGGGATGCTGAAAGGGCTTATCAGAGAAAGATTCTCTGTTGCCCTGGTTCTGCGGACCTCCTCTGCCACGAGGGCGCCGTCTGTTGTTATTGTTTCCCCCTCTGCCCCTGGAGGAAAAATCGCTACATGTGTCAAGCAAAGCTCCCTGGGATTTTCAGAACCACATTTTGCCACTCCTCTGACCTTTGGGGTACGGTCTAGAAGGAGTGGAAAAACGGACTCCCACGGCAGAGAGAGTCTTGCCTTCTTGCTCACACCTAGTCAAAGTGTCTTTCAACTGTAGTCCAAAAAGAAAGGAACCATCAAAGGGGGTATTGGTGAATGACGCTCGAAAGGGTTCCGCAAAATTACACAGCTGCATCCATGCATGCCTCCTAAGGGCCACACCCATATCTGCGGCTCAACTCGCACCATCGGCTGCATAGGAAATGCGCCTCAGTGGAGTTAACTACAGAATTAAGCGTCGCCAGCTGGGAAGCTACTTTAGCTTGAGCCCCCTCAGCTGATGGATCTTGAAGGGTATCTCTGAGCTCTTTACGGAGATCCCTCTGAAGCCGGGTAAAATGACATAAGTAGTTCAGTGACCTCATAGAAAAGGTCGCTGAAGTGAACATTCGCTTCCCGTATCTGTCCATGGTCCTAGACTCCTTGTTAGGAGGATGGATAGACGAACAGGTCTCCGCTAACTCTTTTTTGGTGGCTGCTGCTACCGCCATGGCATCAACAGCAACACCTTTGGTAAGGAACTGCTTATCCTGCGGTGCTGTGATGAATTTGCCAGGTGTCCTCAGAGGTGGTTCCACTGTATCCAGAGCTGACCAAGCCTTTCGAGCCCTCACTGCCATAAGTGGATCGAAAGGTGGAGAAACCCAGGAGGTGGAAGGTCGGGAACCGAACACATCCAGAAATACAGACTCATCCTCGGTAGGGGCTAGGGGATTCCAGTTCCCCCTCTGCTTACGCATTTCTAGGATGTCCGAGAAGGAAACATCTTCAGAGGGGGATCTCGGGGACCCTTCCGATTCATCTAAGTCTGTATCATAAGTGACAGACTCAGGGGAGTCAATGTGCTTCCTCTTGCACTTCTTACAAGAGGGTTCCTCTGAATGATCAGGGGAGGCCTCGGAAGAAGAGAAATCACCCAATGGGGTGCCCTGGAGCGCCGGTTCCCTACGCTTGGGGTCTGGAGGAGGAGCAGAGGTTGGCACAGGCACTACAGGGGACGGAGCCGGTGGGGCCGATAGTGGAGCTAACTCAGTGGCCAGCACACTCCTCAGGACATCGAAGGCAGCCCTGCCACGATGCAGAGAAAGCTCCGGTTCCGAGGAAATCGGAATCTTTCTCCGCACCAAGGGAGACGGCTCCGAGGCCGATGTAGGAGCCGAGCTCACCTGCGCCAAAGCTCCGAGAGGGAGAACTGGGTCGGACAAGGGTCCGATGCCACTCGCCCCCTCGGAGCAGATGAGGGAGCCCCGGCACCCAGATCCCTCGACGGACGGCACCACCAAGGGGATTGGAGCAGACGACGGAACCGAAGGAGAGAGAGTTATAGGAGCAGACGGTTCCACTACTCAAACCCCAACAAACTCCAGCTCCAAACTCACTGGAGTCGGAGGAGGAACATCAATAGAAGTGGAAGGAGCTGACACCTGTTGAGGAGGGCTGGACAACATCTTGGCAAGTGCCTGTAACTTTAGCAACCTACTGACCACTCTCTCCACATCATGATCCAACAGACTAGAGGACCGAGAGGAGTGAGAGGATCTGTGACTGCGCTCGCTCTGAAACAAGGAAGACCGAGGAGCCGAATGTGTACAGATTCCAATGAAGGGGACCTCAGCCTCTTGTGGATCCACTAAGGCTCCGAAATTTCTGATGGGGAGATAGTCTTATCGGTGCCAGCCAGCCGGAACAGTAGAAGGTAGAGTCTGAACCGAGGACGGCTCCGAACTTGGAGCCGATGGCTTGGTAGATTTAGGGGATTTCACAGGCTGAGAGGTCTTGGCCGGTGAATCCTGGGGCTTTAAAAAAACCCTAAGAATAAGCTTATTCTTACGCTCCTACAGGACTCTTGGACTAAATGCATGGCAGTTAGAACAAGAGTCCTACAGGTGCACAGCGCCTAAACAATAGAAGCAAGAAGTGTGCGCCCATCTGTCAGAGACATTTTCTGACAGCATGAGTCACACTTCTTGAATCCAGACACTTTGGATTCCTTTGACATCCTGGAAGAAGGAAACAACAAATACCACAACAGCTACCAAAGCAAAATACAATCTACACAAAAAACACAATGTGCTGCAAGACTATAGTAAAGGATTTTTTTTTTTTTTTTTAAATAGGAAAGCCTCTAACTTAAATGGCTAGCCTAAGAAAGAAAGGTAGAAGGAAAGCCTCTAACCTAAAAGGCTAACCTGACAAGAAGAAGATAGAGGGGGAGGGGCAGGGGAGAACTCTCTAAGTTAAACGAGTTCTGCAAGGAAAGGAAGGGATACTACAATTAAACATTAGCTATCACAAAAAACAAGACTAAACGTTAACAATAATTCTAGAGTAAGAAAGTTATATGAAAAAACTTTATATTAGCCTGAGCCAGAAAAACGACACCTCGCAGCTGATGCGGCAAATGAGATCTGGGTAGCTATCGCTAGGCATCATGGGATAAGGGGTAGCCTCGAGCCAGTAAACAGCTCTCGAGCTATAGAAGATGGCAGAGTCGGAGCTGAGGATCGGCTCCGATCCCAACCAGCAAGAACGAAGGCGAGATAGACAACTTAACATCAAATATGAGATTTAGAATTTTGGTAGGTTTAAAATGTATTTCTAAATGATATATATATATATATATATTTTTTTTTTTACATGTTATTTTTATACACAGTTTAAGTGGTTATTTAACAAACAACACCTGACAAAGGAGTGTAATTGGTCATATGACTTGTATGTGAATAAAAAGGGTGAATGGGGGAAAACGTTCTGATGAAGTTCCAGTTATTGTGAACAAAAGCGCTTAACCTACTTATCAATAAAGGAGTGAATTTATTGTTTCCATCATCTTCAGTTGTTTGGCTAACTATTTCTGTTTGGCTGTTTGTCGTGATTTTGGCTTTCTACTAGAAATTTGTCTCTTCCTGTCCATACATGTCTTTCTAGTACCAGGATTCCTTGCCTTATTTAATATTTGTTGCCAGTCTTCAGAAGAAAAAGTGCTTAAAGGTATAAAATGCTATCCCCCAGTCAAAACAAAGATGATGAAGGCTGTGGTGCATCAAACTACCTATGTCCTGGGTGAGAAAGTCATTCTGGGAGGAAGCTTCTGGTAATTGCTCTTGGTAATTTTCAAGGAAGAATTACTGTTGTCTGGGCCAAAAGGAAATCAGCTTAAATATCTTTGGGTGAGCCTTTCTGTATCTTTAGAAGAACCTGTTTTTTTCAGAAAAGAGGGTAGAAAACCATACAGGAACATTCTTGACCATGACTGGATGTATGGCTATCCATGGTGGGCTATCACACTTGTTAGAGTAGTAATATTGCAACAGTGATCAGTCAGACATCTACAGTTAAAGTTAGTTCTTACACAACTGTACTACGTCCATCCTAGGATCTCTGTTGCAATATTACTAACAAGAAAGAATAATCCCAAAGCTTTTCAAGTCCTACGGGTGGAGGAATGAGGACTTGTGCTGGAATCTTAAATTCTTTGTAAGATGAACCTAGCAAATCCAGCTCTAGCCCTAGAAAAGGCATCTATCTTCTAATACTTGCTCAAGGTATGTATGGAAAATTTAGCAGCCTCCAAAACTGATCTGGAGTACAGACCTTTACAAATATGGTACCCAAGGAAGCTACAGCTCTGGTAGAGTGAGCGTTAACCAAACTTGGAATCTTCTAGCCATAGAAGGAGCAGCAAAAGGAGATAGCTGAAGAGATTCAATAAGAAACTGCCTGTATGGAGACATAAGACCCAACTTCTTAGCTAGAAAAAAAAATTATCTGATTTTCTAACACACTTGGTCTTGTCAAGATAAAACCCAAGTTGTCTGTGAACATCTAAAGAATGCAAAATCCACTTCCACCAATTTTGAGAGGAGGGAGAAATGTAGGGAGGTTTATAGCCTGATTCAAAAAGAGCTCATTAACCACCTTAGGCATGAAAGTTGGGTTAGTTCTGAGGGTAGCCCTAACTTTACAGGAAGCCAGAAAAGGAGGAGAAACCATGAGTGTTTGCAGCTCCAAAACCCTTTTGACAGAAGAAAGAACCACCAACAGGACAGTCTTCTAAGTAGAAAATGTGAGGAAAGTAGAAGCAGCTAGCTTAAATGGAGCAAGGGTTACTTTTTTAAAAACATAATTCAGATTCCAAAGCTGGAGAAATAGATATTCTAGGTAGCCTGAGGTGAAGGATACCTTTAAAGACTGTTGGATGCCAAAACGTGAAGAAAAATGTGGATCAAAGGAAAGGCAGCAGATATGGCTGACAAATGAGCTTCAAAACAGAAGAGTATGCCAGGCTTTATTAAGCAGCTCACACAAGAAAAAAAAAGATATCAGGAATACCCACTAAACAAGGGTTCTCTTCATTTTTCTAACACCAGAAGAAAATTTCTTCCATTCTGAAACAGAAACATTTTTAGTAGCAGGTTTTCTAGCCTGCTGCAAGACCTGTAGCACATCATGAAGCAGATGCATAAAGTGAATCAAAATCTGATCATTCAAACAGATTCAGATTCTGTAAGTCTGGATGAATAAGAGAGATCTCTGCTGTGTGAGCAAGTCATCCTATCAGTTAACTTGCAATAACTGCCCTGGTCCAGATGAAAAAAAGATATAACCAGTGTTGTCTGGGCCAAAAGGGAGTCACCGTCAAGAATTTCATTTTTTTTCCCTTTTGATTTTGAGAACAACCTTGAGAATTAGGAGTACTGGAGGGAACTCGTGAAGGATTTTTCCATTTAAGGAAAAAGACATGGGTTCTATTATCCAAGCCCCTGGGCATGTAATTCTAGGGCAAAAAAAGCCTGAGCTGACCATTCTGATTGGAAGCAAAGAGATCTATCTAAAAAGAGTACCCCACTGTTGGGCAATGTCCAAGAAGACCACTCTGTTTAATATCCATTCATGAGGGTTTGCCTGGGATCCGCACAAGGAATTTGCAACAGAACTGTTATCTGAGGGAATGTAAACTGGTAGCAAGGACAAGTTCTACTGTATGGCTAGGTCTCGAACACTTATTGCAAATCTGCAAAGGTAGTAGGATCTTGTCCTACCTTGTCTATGTACCTCATAACTGTAGTATTGTCTGTAAACACTCAGAGGACATTGAGACCAGAGGTGATGCAGGGATTATATACAGTTAGAATCCCTGTCTTCATTTCCCTAATATTCAAGTGGTTCTTCTTGCCCTTTGTGGACTAAATACCATGGGTTTTCACAGTCACAGAACATCTGTGTAAAGGTCTTGGCAAGGGAGATGAACCAGAAATGGCACTCCTGGATTGACTGACATCTGGCTGATCCACCATGAAACTCCCTTTTGATGAATACCAAGAGAGGTATAGGGAAATTCAAAGGAGAGCAATGCTGTGTTGATATAAATCTGAAATATAACTAAATCTTCTTCATATGGAGTTTGGCCCAAGGAATCATCAGAATAGTGAATGCCATAAACCCCAGGGCTCTCGAGATCTGTCTTGCCAAGGTCACATCCAGAGTAAGAAGAGAACAGAAGTATTCATTTAGGATCATCACTTTGTCCTGAGGAAGAAATTCAGTCAGTGATACAGAACAGAGCTAGCAACTTAGAAACATGATCCTGGAAGAAAAACAGATTGGATTTTTTTTTTTTTATGTGTATGTGTCCCTACATCCCTGACTACTGGGTCATCTCTAAGGGGTGCGTTGTCAATATGATAGTTATCAGGGATGTATGATTTCTCAAAGGATACTATTGTGCATTTCTTGGCATTTATTTTTAGTTAATGGCTCTGACACAAGTTGTTTGTCTGTGTCAGCCCCTTCTGGAGAACATTTGTGTCATCTTTTATATCCATGGTTACCAAGAAAGCTTAAGGCAGAATCATGGGAAGAAGAAATGGCGGGGTAAGGATTCTGAACTTCAGAACTCTTAAGAAATAAGTTGAGAAGTTGAGAAGGGACAAATCCGGAACGGGTCTCAGTTTTCCATCTTTAATAGGAACCAAGAAAATCCTTTAATAGAAATCTATTCCCTTCTGATGAGGAGGGACCAATTTTACTGCACCCTGAATAAATTCCTTCCGTGGGATTAGATGAAGTTGGCTAGACGGAACTGAAGGAATGCTTAGTTTGTGTGGAAGAGAAAGCTATGACTCCTGTAATTACTCTGAATTACTGAAAGAAGTCAATTGTCTTTGGTGATAGATTCCAAAACTAGAAAGTACAAAAAAATCTTCTTTTATAGAGGGGTTAAGGGTAAAAAAACAGAGGCAGATAATCATAAAAAGGCTGGTTTGACAGGAAAGGGGAGTTTAGACCCTTTGAACTCTTGTTCGGGTTTTGTTTGGGTTTTACTGAGATCTCTTTTTTGAATACATCTTTTAATGTTTTAGAAGCCTTTTGTTGTTTTAGAAAAAAAAAGCCTTAGAAGGGTAGTTTCTCTGAAACTCTAGAGCACGAAAGAGAAATATCTGTTTAAAATGCTGCATAATGTTTCCTGTCTCCTTACGTTTCTTGAAAATGTCAGGAGCAACTAGACCAAAGACAAAATCCCTATCCAAATGAGCATTTAGAATTTTAGATCCTTGGAAAGAAATTTATGCCTAAGCAATGAAAACTTCCTCAAAATAGAAACCAGTAGCAGCTTCTCTGAAGGTGGTTAGCTGCATTTAACAGATACTTCAGTAGCAGAATTTAGTATAGAAACACCAGAAGACCTGTTCTTGGAATTAAGCACATCAGATAAAAGCAACCAAGGCCTCCCAGCATATCTTGTCATATGTGTCTGATAGCTGGGAGCACAAAAAACAAATATAGACTAAGTATAAACCTTCTTTCCAACCCTTACTAACTTTATCAATAGGAAAAGAACTCGTAGAAGGCAGCAGTTTAGTAGGCTTATTAGATTCCAGTGAAATGACAGCCAGGTCCGGTGAGGAGTTCTTATACAAAAAGACTAGTATTTTATAAACTCTGTCAGGCTTTTTGGGGACAGGAGGTTTGATTTCAGGGTTCACAGAAACAGTGACAAAAAGTATCTTGCAATGCCTCAAGAAAGAATAGTTGTGTAAAATCTTACCACAACCATAGATACCCCACTTCTCTTCTATATGCTGCTGTATTCATCACATATGAATGCTCGCCTCTGGCTAACTCATATGTCCGGCCAGTATACAAAAGACTGCATGCTACTGCCAGGTACGTGCAACGCTGCACATCTTCACTCGTAAGTCAGTCATAAAGGGACACCAGCTATAAAGCTAATGTCAGCATGCACCAACCTCAGAAATGAATGCCTCCAGCACCAGCCTGAGCCTAGATGAAAAACATGTCACCAAGAAAGACAGGCAAGTATCAGTGGGAAGGCGGGAGTGGGGGTAGCAATATTACAGCATATAGAAGAGAAGGACATCTACGGTTATGGTAAGATGTTACACAACTATTCTATGTCCTTCTAGTCATATGCTGCAGTAGTCATCACATATGGGAGAATGCCAAAGCTCATGATTGGGAAAGCTGGGGAGGAGGAGCACAAGATTTTTCTACAAAGCAATGCAGAACAGCCCTAGCAAAAGCAGCCCAAAATTTGGAGATGACATCAAGTTTATGCTTGGTGAAGGTATGAACAGAGGACCAGGTAGCTGCCTCCAGGACAGAGCAAGTGTCCAAGCCGTTACAGAAGGCCCCAGAAAAGGAAACTGCTCTAGTGGAGTGTGCCCTCACTGGAGAAGAAAAGTACTTACCATTGGCTGAGTAACAAAAAGATAGCTTTAGAAATCCAAGAAGAAATAGTTTGCTTAGAAACCGGCTGACCCAAGGCTCTTTGGTGGTAGGACACAAACAGGCATTCAGACTTTCGGATAGGATTGGTTTAATCCTTGTAGTATCGGACTTGCCTGTGCACAAACAAAGAGTGCAGGATTCTCCCACTTTTAGATTGAGAGGAAGGAAAAAAGGTGGGAAGATTGACAGACTGGTTAAGGGATAACTCACTGACTACCTTGGGCAAAAAAGGAAGGGTTGGTACACAAGGAAATCCTGTCCCTGTGGAAAACTGTGGAGGGGGATTAGACATCAAAGCTTGCAGCTCAGAAATCCTTCTATCAGATGTAATGGCCATGAGCAAAACTGTTTTCCATGTGCAATGTTGCAGGGAAGAGGAGCTTGCTGGCTCAAAAGGTGCCAATGCAAGCTGCTCTAACACAAAGTTGAGATCACAAGGAGGAAGAACTGGTTTCCTTGGTCTAATATGAAGGACGCCTTTAAGGAAAAGTTTCACCTCTAACCTCGAGGCTAAGGGGGGCATAGGCATACAAGTTGTGATAGCTGAAAGGTGAGCCTTCACTGAAGAGTAGGATAGGCCACCTTCCACCAGTTCACACAGATGGGACAAAACCACTGGGATATCCACAAACAGTGGCTATAGATCCTTTCTGAGACACCAGATGGAAAACCTTTTCCATTTGGAAACAAAGGATTTCCTAGTAGTGGGTTTTCTGGCCTCCTGGAGAACTTGAAGCACCTCGTCTGAAAATTGGTGTCTAAAGGGAGTCAAAATTCTATCACCCATAGAGACAGGTTCAGAGTTGACAGCTGTGGATGTATCAGACTTCCCTTGTCCTGTGTGAGTAGATCCATCCTGTGGGATAATGTGTGATGACTGCCACTGGCTTGGTGCAGGAGAAGGGGGAACTAGTGCTGCCTTGGCCAAAAGGGAGTCACCAGCAATATTTCTGGTTGATCCTGCTGAATCTTCATTAGGACCTTTTGTAGGAGAGGTAAGGGGGAGTGCATAAAGAAACATCCCCTTCCAAGAAAATGATAGGACATCCACCTTCCATGCCAGGGGGGTGTGGAACCCTGGTGCAAAATTTTGGTAGCTGTCCATTCATGGCGGAGGCAAAGAGATCTATCTGAGGCATATTCCAACAATGGATCAGGTCCAGAAACACATCCCTGCGTAACATCCATTCGTGGGACTGGGTCATAGACCTGCTTAATCCGTCTGCCACCACATTGTGAGCAGAAGGGAGATAAACTGCCTGAAGGAAGACTTGGCTTTGAAGGGCCAACTCCCTGGTCTATAGGGGCAGTCTGCATAGGAGGTAAGACTTCGATCCCCCCTGGTTGTTGACGTACCACATTAACACTGGTGTTGTCTGTGAACCACCTCAGCACCCCTAGAATATGCTAGGGTTTGAAGATTTTCAAGGCAAAAATCAGTACTCTCATTTCTTTTATGCTGATATGTTCCTTTGCCTGCGTGGGGGACCACACATCCCTGACCCTCCACAGGATTGTAAAGTTGCAGCCCAGCCTGCGTCTAAAGCGTCCACGAATAACTCTAGGAAAGGGGGGGGGTTGGCCCTGGAGGCAGGTAGTCACAGGTTACCAGGTTTTCACTGGGACTGAAAGGGCCGTTTCTGAACAGGGGTGGATGAGGTAGATTTGGAAGAAGCTTGTTTCTAGGTCCTTTTTTTTTGAAGAATGGGGCATGACAGGTTTTCTAATAAAAGCCGTCTTTGTAGGATGGTTGCTTTGGAACTTGGGAACAGGAGAAACCAAGATAATTCTTTAGATCCTGCAGCTTCTTACCTTTCTCCTGTAAGGATTTGAATAGTTCTGCAGCCAAATTACCAAACAGTTTTAGTATCCAGAGGGGCATCTAGGAGTTTGGCTTTACAGACAATAGGCAGGGGTTGTAACCTGAGCAAAGACTATCTCCTTAAAGCGGACCCAGAGGCCACTGCTCTAGCAGAGGCATCTGCAGCATCATAACTGCACTTGATGGAATGCCTCATAACTTGTGCAGAGAAGTAAAGAATGGCAGCCAGTTTTGCCTTGATAGGAGAATCTGGAAACTCATAAAGGAGTTTCCCTGCATCAGCAAGGAGACCCAGAGAGTATTTGGCCATGTGAGTCTGGTAATTAATTGCCCTGAATGCCAGGGTAGCAGAGGTGGAAACCTTCTTCCCCAGCCGCTCCATAACCTTGCTCTCTTTATCAGAGGGCAGTAAGGAAGTAGAGGGCAATAACTTGAAGGCCTTTGTCAACGAAAATGGAAAGGATAGCTGGATCTGCAGACAGAGCTTTAAGCAGGAGCTTAGCATTCTCAGGTACCTTATCAAACCTGTCTGGGCACTTGAGCAGGGGGTTACGATTCTGGACACTTGGAAGCAGCAGTAAATGCATCCAGGAATGCAGGTAGGATTGGGACAATAGCAGATGGTGATGGAGAATCCATCTGCAAGAGGTCATAATACCTCTTTTGAATATCTGAGACTTGGCAGCAGTCCCATTTGAAAAATTCTTTCATTTCTTGGATAGTTTCTCCAAAAGAAATATCCTCCCCAGGAGAATCTGTACCATTGGATTCCTCTTCTGGCAAGCATACCCTAGGGTGAAGCTATCTGGGTGGAATAGGCTAATGAGAATGAGTCAACATCAGCGGATTCCACCTCACAAGAGGAGGAATCTGCACCTATTCGTTTAAATGCAATGGCGGAAGGAAAGAACTGCAAAGGGACCGAGGAAGTTGAGGACTGGCACAGGGCCATGAATGCACTGAAAAGGCTTTGGGACAAAGCCTGCGAGTAAGGGGGTGTTTAAGCAGGAGCAGGAGAGTATAGTTGTGTACACTTACCATAAATGCAGATGTTCCAGTGTATTCACTGTTGCAGTCATTACATTTGGGTAATCTGCTGGCAGTTTGCCCTCAGTCGGCCTGATTAACAAAGTCTTGGTTCCTGCGCCGGCTGCTGCCCCTTCTTCCAAGACGCCAGGTTATCAGGGGTATAAAACATGCAGCCAACGCCATTACATCAGTTTTTCTTGCCCCAGATGTCAGGTGCCCCCCAAATGGGGAGCAAATAAAATTAAGAACACAAAAATATACCTCCAACCAAAAGCAAATAGATCAAAGGGGCTTTTAAGCATAGTAAAAGAAAGTAGAGGTATAGCCAGAGAAAAATAGGGGGCTTGAGGGAGGGTAACCAGGACTGCAACAGTGAATACACTCGAACATCTACATTTATGTAAGTGTACACAAATGTACTATGTTCTTCGTGTTTCACTGTTGCAGTCATTACATTTGGGTAGATTCCCAAAGCTATGGTTGGGAGAAGGAAATTATACAGCATTAGGACCAGCTATAAGGCCCTGCAAGACAGCATTGGCAAAGCCAGCTCTGGATTTAGAGAAAAGTGTTAAATGGTAACGTTTGGTGAAAGTATGAACTGAGTTCCAGGTAGCAGCTTCTAGAATATCCCTGGTAGGAACACCTCTGAGAAAGGCTGTTGAAGTAGATGCAGCCCTGGTGGAATGGGATCTGATCCCCTGGGGGATAGTTTTTCCATGGTGCTTATAGTAGAAATGAATACAATGGCTTATCCATTTTGGAAATGGTTTGCTTTGAAATAGCCTTTCCCTCTGCCCCTGCAGGAAATGCTACCAGCAGTTGTTCAGATTTTCTTTGAGATTTAGTCCTGTTTAAGTAAAATCTAAGTTGTCTGTGCACATCCAATGAATGCAGAATCTGCTCCCCCTTGTTCTGTGGATTGGGAAAGAAAGTTGGCAAATGAATGGTCTGATTAAGAGCCACACTGGATACCACCTTGGGCCTGAAGGATGGGTTGGTCCTGAGAGATACCCTGTCCACATGAAAAATAATGAAAGGCTGTAACTCCGAAATCCTTCTAGCTGAAGTAACTGATAAAAGGAAAGCTGTTTTCCAGGAGAGAAATTTTAAGTCTGCAGTAGCAGCTGGCTCGAAAGGACTGAAAGTGAGTTTCTCCAATATAAAATTAAGGTCCCGGGCAGGGGCTGGAGCTCTCCTAGGTGGTCTTACGTTTTTGGCCCCTCTGAGATACTGCTTTAGCAGAGGATGAGAGAAGAGGGGAGGTTCTGTGTTGTAATGAGCTCAAATGGCGGAGGCATGGATTTTTATGAAAGAAAAGGACAGACCCTTGTGAAGCATCTCAGTTAAGTATTGCAAAATCTGAGGAATGTTGGGCACTGCTGTGCTTATCCCTTGAGATTGATTCCAGGCACAGAATCGTTTCCATTTGTCAGCATAAGATTTTCTAGTACTAGGTCTTCTCGTCTCCAAAATGACATCCATCACAGGTTTGCTGAGGGATGCTAAGGGTGAATTTAGGTGATTAGCCATGCTGCAAGATTCAAAGTTTGGAGCTGAGGGTGCAGAGTTTGGTTGTTCTGCTGAGACAGTAAGGAAGGTGTCTGAGGCAGGTGCCACAGTGAAATGTGTGACAAGCTCCGCAGGAGTGGGTACCAGTATTGGCGAGACCAGTCTGGAGCAATCAAAATAATTTTTGGCTTGTCCTGTTTGACTTTTAGTAGAACTTTGGAGAGCAGAGGGGGAAAGGCATAGACTGATAGGTTTTTCCAGCTGAAAGACAGAGCATCCACTTTCCAGGCTTTTTTGTGATGAGTTCTTGTGCAAAAGTTGTCCAACTGATAGTTCTGGGGTGAGGCAAAAATATCTATGTCTGGGCTCTCCCATTTGTGTGTTAACATGTTAAAAATCTGTGGGTCCAGCTTCCATTCATGTGGGTCCATGAGATTTCTGCTTAGTTCATCTGCCAGAGTGTACTCAGCTTTCCTGGCAGGAATTGAGCTTGTAGTTGTACTTGATAGCTCAATGTCGTGTTCCACAATGCCATGGCTAGTCTGCAGAGGAGGTAGGAGTGTGTACCCCCCTGCTTGTTTATGTACCACATAACCGTGGTGTTGTCCGTCTTTATCAGTAATTGTCCTGGATGAAGGTAGCCCTTGAAGGCTGTCAGTGCATTCTGTGCAGCTAGCATTTCTTTTTGATTTACATGAAGGTGCATTTGATTTGGGCTCCATTTTCCCTGAATGCACTTCCCTGCTAGATGAGCACCCCATGCATAGTCTGATGAGTCTGTAGTTAGGGTTTGGGCGGCAGGGGATGGTGTGAATGGCAGTCCCCTGTTCTGGTGGCAAGCCTCTACCCAACATAAGAGCTCTAGGCACAGGCAAGGTATGATAGGAATCATTGTTTCCAGGCTGTGACAATGTTGACTCCATAGACTTTTTAAGTACCACTGAAGTTTCCTCATATGCAGTCTTGCATATGGAATTAGAAGAATGCAGGAGGCCATGAACCCCAAGGCTTGCAGTATTTGCCTTGCAGAAAGCAGGGTTTTTGTGGCCACCTGTTTGAAGTAAGTCACCAAATGAATTTGCTTTTCTAGCGTAAGGAAAGACATCTGGGCAGTTGTATTCAAGCTTGCACCCAGGACTGTAATTTTCTGAGAGGATACCAGTTGTGATTTCTTTTCGTTTATAGTGTACCCTAAACAAGTTAGAACCCTTTTTACAAACGCCAGATGTTTTAGAAGAATGTCCTTGTTTTCTGCCTGAATTAGACAATCGTAGAGGTATGGATATATTTGAATATTTCTTTGCCTGCAAAATGCAATTACTGGAGCCAGGCACTTTGTAAAAACCCTGGGCGCAGTAGATAAGCCAAAGGGCAGTGCAGAGAACTGGTAATGCAAGTAGCCTGCTTTGAAGCGGAGGTATCTTCTGCAAGATTCCCTGATTGGGATATGCAGGTAAGCCTCTTTTAAATCTAGAGTTGCCAACCAGGCATCTTTGCCTAGCATAGGAAGTAACTGGTGAAGAGTCAGCATCTTGAATTTTGGAATGTCCAGAAAGGTGTTTAGTGTAGACATGTCCAGAACTGGACGCCATGATTTGTCTTTTCTGGGTACCAGGAAAAGTCTTGAATAGAAACCTTGTCCCTTTTCCTCTTCTGGTACTAGTTGAGTAGCCCCCCATGCTCATGAGGGGAAAGTACTTGTTTCTGGGCCTCTTGCCCACTGATTTGGGGGCAGGTCTGGCCATCCATTTGAGGTTGGCAACGTCTGGAAAGGAAATCTGTATCCCTGGGATACTATATTTAAAACCCATTTGTCCTGGTAATAAGTTGCCAGTTTTTTGCATGAAGAGCCAGTTTTCCCCCCAAAGAAGCAGCTAAAGGTAAGCGCTTGGTAAGTGTAGAGGGAAGTCATGGAGACTGCTCAGCATAGGGAGGTGCCTTGTTGTTGTTGTTGTTTCCAGATTTGGAAGAAAGAAGAGGCACCCCATTGCTTTGTTCTGAAAGTCCCTTGGGACTGAAACCTGGTGCCTTTGCAATGTCTGGGTTTGACTTGAGTGGCTCTCGAAGGAACTGGAAAGGACCAGTTCTTAGTAGGCCAGTGCCTACTAAATCTTGGAGGTTGCACTTGTAAGAAATCTTTCACAGTTTGCATAGATTTAGCTTTTTCTTCCATCTTTTTTTAGAACTTCTTCAGCCTTATTACCAAAGAGACGGTCCTGTTGTAAAGGAGCATCCAACAATTTTGCTTTAACATGATCAGGCAGAGATTTCTCTTTGAGCCAAGCATGCCTCCTTAGCACAGACCCAGTTACAGCAGCACACCAAGAGGCCTCCAAAGAATCAAAACCACACTGCAAAGTATGTTTTCAAACTTGTTCAGGTGAATGCAATAGATCCTGTAAATCTTTATTTTCCACACAGTCAGAAATCAACATAATTTTCTGTTTAAGCAGTCCCATGATATGCTGCTGATATTTTAGCATACGGAATTGACAGTTTAAAGCCCTGATTGCCGAGGTTGCAGAAGTGTAGACCTTCTTACCCCATCTATCCAGCGTCCTGGAATCTCTATCAGAAGGGGTAGGATTTTTAACAGTAGAAGCCTTAATGTCCTTGGGGCCCTGAGAAATGATTTCAGGATCCACAACAGGATTTTTGAAAAGGAATTTGTGGGAGTCAGGAACCCTGTAGTATCTGTCTGGCTTACAAGGAGCCAGAGGCAGAGAATCAGGAGCCATACTAGATTCTGAAAACACATCATCAACGATGTCTAGAACAGGAGGTATAGCCAAAGGCCTATGCTGAGTGGAAGAAAAAGAAAATCGTTAAGCCTCTTTTTAGATTCAGAAAAATCCTGATTTTCCCAGTGGAAATGTTCCCTTAAGGTATGTAAAGTTTCCCCAAAAGAAAAATCCTCAGGGGGAGAAGCAGAAGGAATGGAATCCTCTGCATCCGAGTCCTCATAAGTAGGCATAGACAATTCCTGTTCATTAGAAGAGTCAGAAGAAATAGAATCCTGTTCAGAAGATTCATAGTCAATTTCTTGCCTAGGCCTCTTGGGGGGGGGGGGGTTGGCTACCCTGATTAGAGTAATTAAATCTTCAGCCATTTTGATCATTTGTTTTTTAGGCATAGGGGCCTGCACATGTGGCCTAGGCATCGTTTTTTTAGACATAGTTTGAGATTTTGACCTTAATATTGAAGATGGCGTCGGTTTAATACACAAATCTGTAGGCCTGAATACACCCTCAGAAGCCGGTGCCTGCACAGCGGCTTCGGACCCATCCAAGCTAGAGACATCCGCGGGTTCCATAATTGAAGCATCTCGCGGCATACCAGACTCCGAATGGGTCGCAGTAGAGACCTGCTAATCAGAAGTAGTGGGTATCAGGGGCTGCGAAAGCGCCTCACTGAGTACCGGCGAGCTGGCGACTGGATTAGGAGAAGCGCCGTCTGCAGTTTTGGACCTCAACAGCCTGTCTCTTTCTTTGCGTTTTTTAGGTATTCCGGTAGTCGGATTGCTAACCGATGTCATTTCTGGATAATTAAAGCATGAGCCAAAATATTTAGAAGCAAAAATGTAGCGACGACGGATAGTGCGTTTATTAAATAAAGCACAGAACCGACAGCAAGGTACATCGTGGTCAGGGCCTAGGCAAGGAATACAGTACAAATGAAAATCCTTATGAGGTATTTGCTTCCCACAAGTAATACAATTATTAAACTTTTACTGACATTGGTAAGGAGCAAGAAAAAGTTTCCCCAACGGGGTACTTAGCTTTTTAGTTGAAGACTTCAGATCTGAACCTCTAAAATGAAAATTTCAGGAGTCTGTCGACCGGCACTTTCGAACTGCTTCTGCTTCAGGCACCGCGCGGCAAGAAAGGCTGATGTAATGGCTTCGGCTGCATGTTTTATACCCCTGACGACCTGACGTCATGGAAGAAGGGACAGCAACCGACGCAGGACCCAAAACTTTGTTAATCAGGCTGACTGAGGGCAACCTGCCAGCAGATTACCCAAATGTAATGACTGCAACAGTGAAACACGAAGAACATCCACATGTTTAGTCTTCACTTTTTTGTTTCTGGGAGGTTCCATGTGATGGAAATTGGAAGGACCCGACATCAGCCTACGTTCAACTACATCACTAAGCACATCCTCATGCACACTGATTTGAGTGATGCCCCAAGGTCCCTCGGAAATAATGTGCCATAGTTCTCCCTTTTCATCTGAATCAGACACCTGCGCTTCTTTCTTGGACGTGCTGGATAGACTCCTTCAGAGCATGCCCTGTGGTACCCGCTGAAGGGACATCCACTGACTCCGGAATAACCTCTGAGCCTACATCAGCCGCAGGAGGGATGCCCAAGAGAAAGGGAGCAGATAGTAGATCAAGCCAAGATTTATTGGCCTTTAGTTTGTGGCACGTCCGAAGGACCCAACGTCACCCTCCATCTCCCATGCTAGGCACAGAGAACCAGCATCTTAAGAACAACTTAAGCAAAGCTAGATGGCTTCTTAGAATTTTAGGAATGAACAATTTGCAAATATTACAGGTGGTATGGTCGTGGTCTTGGCCTAGACAGAACAAACAAAGGTTGTGGGCATCTTTATGTGGAATCTGCCTTCCACACTGACACTTGCTCTTCCTAGCCGACATGAAATCACCACACAACAAAGCAGCAGCAAAAAACAAGAAACCCCAACAGGGTACTTCTCTGAACCAAGGTTCAACACTAATTTGGTGAGTGAACGTCTGCAGCAGGTGATTGGACAGGCAGCAGAAAAGTTCAGAGGTTGGTGCGTGCTGACATCCACTTTATACCAGACATCTTTTTATGACCAATGTACGAGAGGGGATGTACCGCGCTGCACGTACCTAGCAGTAGCATGTAGGTTTTTGTATACTGGCTGGACGTATGAGTTAGCTGGAGCTGAACTCCCACATGTGATGTCCTTCTATTCATATGCTGCAGTAGTCATGAGGAGAGATGACAGCTGGTTTTGAGACTCCCATATACATAACATACGAAAGTTATTTACTTAACATAACAGATTCTTTCATTCATGTCCACCTGATAATGGGTGAAGGCCATCAAGCCGCTTGTGGGATCTAACTTGGCAACATTTGTGCTCCAACTTTAAACCTCTTTAAGAATTTTCCCTATCATAATGCGCCACTACCCTTATTTACCTCAGATCTAGTTTGATGCTTGAAGACCTAGGTATAAAATGCCTTACCTGAAAGATGATAAAGGCTAACTAGGACCAACCAATCCTTCAGGAATTACAAAAACAAGGAAGGAGGGAGGGTTGCTGTACTGGATAGACATGAATGAAAAGAATCTATTGTTATGAAAAGTCAACAGCTTTTGTATCCTATTTCATCTGTCCAATCAGAGATGTTCATAGACTGATACTAGGCTAACGACCTAGGGTCGTCTTTCTTAGCCTAGCCAAGTTTTCCCGAAAGAATAATGATGTCCGGTTTCCAAGCAGGACACTGAGAGACATTCATAAGCTACATCTGTCTATAAGGGACATGGGTGCCAGGCTAGATTTAAATTTCCTACTTCCCATCCACTGGTCTAAGTTGCACTTAGACTGCATAATAGAGAACCTCATCTTCACATGGATGGGAAGTTTGTTAAGCCTGATGTGGGTCAGAATCCCATGCTACTAGATATCTAGGGTGGTATCATGACAGGAGACCCCTCAGGATAGAAACACAAAGGTGCTCTAGCCTGAGAAATGCTGTCTAACATAGAATGTTTGATGAAGGTATGCATGTAAGACCAGCTGATAGCTTCATAAATATAATCTATCAAAGAACTTTTGAAAAAACAGTAGAAGTCACTATAGATCTGGCTGAATGAGCTCTTGGCATGTTGGGCAAAGACTTGTGCACAGTACATCTGATGGATACGTAATCTAAAAGCCACCTGGAAAGCAAAAGTCCTACTTACCTGTAACAGTAGAAGTTTGAATTTCACACTGCCTCAGTGGCATATGGGTTCTGTGCTGGCATAAACCCACACCGGCAGCTGTCCAGAGCTCAGAACTCCCTCCTCTGACTCCTTGTGATAGAGAATTGGCTAAGACCCTTTCATCAGCAGAAGTCTAACTCTTGTCACAGGAAGTCAGTTGTTAAGCCTGTTAGTGCTTTGTAGGAAGAACTAAGGAGGACCAGAAGCAAGAATTGCCTGAAACCAACCAATTCAAAAAACACAAATAACCAAATCCAACCAACAACAACACAAGGTTGGATACAGTCGAAATATACATACATAAAATAAACTGAGATGGTGGGTGTGAGTGGCTACAGAAGCAGTGTGAAATGCAAACATCTATTACTACAGGTAAGTAGGATTTGCGTAAGTGTACTATGTTCATCATTCATTTTGACTCAGTAGCACATATGTAGATTCCCATAAATTACCCTATCTGGGAAGATGAAGTATAAGGATCCAAAAGCCGATGGAGAATGGTTCTCACAAAGCTTGCTCTGTAACTTGAGAAAGAATCCAGTTTGTAGCACTTTGTAAAGGTATGAACAGAGGATCAAATTGCTGCCTTTAGAATGCTTCTAGACTCTACTCCTTTCCGATATGCCACCGAAGAGCATAAGGCTCCAGTAGAATGCACCCTACTGCCTGGAATAGATTTACTATGGTGGGAGTAACAAAAAACAAAAGCAGAGGGCAACCAATGAGAAACTGTTTGCTTAGAGGCAGGTTGTCCGTTCTTAGCCCCAGAGCAGGAAATAAACAGCAGTTCAGCTTTCAAGAAGGGCTTAGTTCTGTCAGTGCAATACCTGAGCTGTTTGTGCACATCCAAAGTATACAGAATCGTTTCCCTAGTTTTTAGGTTCTGGAAAGAAAACTGGTAAGACTGATGGCTTGATTCAATGTAAATTCAGAAATAACTTTTGACATAAAAGATGGATTAGAGCATTAAACCATCCTGTCCTTGTGGAAAATTAGATAATGTTGAGCCACCACGACAGCCTGCAGCTCAGAGACCCTCCTTGTAGATGCCAGAGTAATAAGCAAGACAGTTTTCAAAATGAAGAACTTGAAATCAGCCTGAAAGGCAGGTTCAAAAGGAGATGAAAGATCCTGGGGAGGAAGACTTTGCTTTGGGGTATCAAGTGCAACACTTCTTTCATAAACTGTATGATCACACAGAGACAAAAGAGCGGGATCCATGGGCAGACAAGCTGAGTTGGCCACAAGATGCACAAGAAAATCCATCACTGAGTAGCTCACACACAACTTTCAAAAACTGAGGGGAAGACAAACACTAGGACCTCTGTTATCGGTTAGGCACCACCTAATAAACTTCTTCCACTAGTAAACATAAGATTTTCTAGTTGCATGTCTTCTTGCCTCCCTTCAACATCTGCTGCGCATCCTCATGGAATAAGTGCCTAAAAGGTATCCAGACAGATTCATCCAGTCTGTCTGCCAGCTGTATTTGCTCCAAGCTTGTGGTAATTGCCCTTGTTCAATTCCATTAAAAGGGAGAACCAACTTTGCCTGGGCCATAAAGGGGTCACTAAAATGATCTTTGGCAATTCTTTCTGAATCTTCAGAAGTAGGTTGGGTATCAGTGGAAAGGGTGGAAATGCAAAAAGGAACAAGGGAACAAAAATGCTTCCATCATCCAAGCATGGCTACAAGCATGTCTTGAACAGAATTTTTCCAACTGTCTGTTTCGAAAGGAGGTGAACAGACCTATTTATTTGAGGTGCTCCCCACATCTGGACCAAATCCTGGAAGACATCTCTCCTGAGTTTCCACTTTAGAGAGTCCATCTGTGATCTGCATAGTCTGCCTGGCACTATCTTTTGCTCTGAAGGAAAGTATGAGGCCTGAAGTGTCAGAGAATGCTGTAAGGCTAGCTCCCAGGACATCACTGCCAACCAGAAATTAGGGTATGACCTAGTACCATCATGTTTTTTGGGGTACTACATGACTGTGGTGTTGTCTGTGATCATTAATGGGACCTCTAGACCATTAGTAGTAAAGAACTTTTAAGGCCCGAATCATTGCTAATATTTCTTTGATGTCTGTGCACTTTGTAGCATCCGAAAGACCTCATTTGCCTTGCACTGGGCATTGCTCCTTGTGCAAAATCTGAAGAGTCTGCCTGGACTGATTGAACTGGGGAAAGGGAGAAGGATAGGCCGGGTCTGACAGACATCTGATCCCTCCACTACTGTAATTCTCATTTCACAAATTGGTACCTGGAACTCTAAGGGATATAGGTGCTGGGTCCAACAATTATTTTTTTAAATACCACTGAATCTTTCTCATGTGGAGCCTCACTAATGGTATCATGAGGATCACTGATGCCAAGAGGCCTAGAATTTTGAGACCTTCTCTTGCAGAGGCAGCTTTTTTATGAGTGAAACCCCTGTACATGTTCTGAAATTTTAGGACCTTGTCTTCTGGTATCAAGGTCATTCTTTTTTCCGCGTCTATCACACACCCCAGGAAGACAATTCTTTATGAGGGTGTGAGACAAGACTTTTGTAGGTTCAACTTGAAGTTGGGAGCAACTGGAATGTGATCAGCATCTTTCAGATCTAAAGTCACCATAAAACAGTGGTCCAGAGGAATGGGTAGTGCCACCTGCAGGGTGAGCATTTTGAATTTGGGTACTTTCAGAAACGTATTTAGTTAAGACAAGTCTAACAATGGTCTCCACAATAACTACTTTCTGGGTACCAAAAATGTTCTGGAATAAAATCCTAGTTGCGATGCAGGAACTGGTTCAATAACCCCAGCTTACAACTTGTGAAGTAATACCAGAGAACTGGTACAGAGTCTGGTCTGGTGGGTGCAGGAGGATTTCCCTAAAGGGAGGAAGATTTTCAATCCAATACCAGGAATACCCTCTTTGAATTACTCTCAGCACCCATTTGTCTGAGACTATTTGTGACCAGACTGCTGGGCTGAGCGAAATCCTGAAGGAATGGAAAAAAAAATTCTAGAAATGCAGCAGCTTTTCTTGTATTGGGAAAGTTGCGTCTGCACCTTCCAAGACGCTCCTCAAAGTATATTTCGAAGCTGGAGTACCATAAGAAACAATCTCATTCATATAATACTTCAGTTCAGCAAGCAAAGCCATCTAAACTGTAAGCATAATGCAAAAGAAATTTCAACATAAAGCCCTAATAATTTAAATTTTGAAGACTAAATAACTAGACAAAGCCAAGTCCCCCCCCCCCCAAGATTCTAACTACTTGCCAATTTTATCCAGGGGTGTAGCATTAGAAGAAGCCAAGGCCTCTTGTTAGAGTTAGCAGCTGGAGAAACCGCAGTTGGGTTAACTGACAAAGAAGAAAAAGTGCAGTTGTGTACACTTACCATAAATGTAGATGTTCGAGTGTATTCACTGTTGCAGTCATTACATTTGGGTAATCTGCTGGCAGGTTGCCCTCAGTCGGCCTGATTAACAAAGTCTTGGGTCCTGCGTCGGTTGCTGTCCCTTCTTCCATGATGTCAGGTCGTCAAGGGTATAAAACATGCAGCTGATGCCATTACATAAGTTTTTCTTGCCCCAAATGTCAGGTGCCCCCCTAATGGGGAGCAAATAAACATAAAAACACAAAAGTATACCTCCAACAAAAAGCAAATACACCAAAAAGGGCTTTTAAGCATAGTAAAGAAAAGTAGTGGTATAGCCAGAAAAAACTAGGGGGCCGGAGGGAGGGTAACCAGGACTGCAACAGTGAACACACTCGAACATCTACATTTATGGTAAGTGTACAGAACTGTACTATGTACTTCATGTTTCACTGTTGCAGTCATTACATTTGGGTAGATTCCCAAAGCTATGGTTGGGAGGAGTTTATACAGCATTAGGGCCAGCTACAAGGCCCTGCAAGACAGCAGTGGCAAAGCCAGCTCTGGATTTAGAGATTATTGGTAAATGATAATGTTTGGTGAAAGTATGTACAGAACTCCAGGTAGCAGCTTCTGGGATGTCCCTGGTAGGAGCACCTCTGAGAAAGGCAGCAGAAGTAGATGCAGCCCTGGTGGAATGAGGTCTGATCCCCTGGGGTTTAGGTTTTCTATGGTGCTTATAGCAGAAATGAATGCAACGGCTTATCCATTTAGAAATGGTTTGTTTTGAAATAGCCTTCCCCTCTGCCCCTGCAGCAAATGCTACCAGCAGTTGTTCAGATTTTCTTTGAGATTTAGTCCTGTCCAAGTAGAATCGAAGTTGTCTGTGCACATCCAAGAAATGCACAATCAGTTCCCCTTTGTTCTGTGGATTGGGAAAGAAGGTTGGCAAATGAATGGACTGATTAAGAGCCACACTGGAAACCACCTTGGGCATGAAGGATGGATTGCTCCCGAGAGATACCCTGTCCGCATGAAAGATGATGAAAGGCTCCACTGCCATAAGGGCCTGTAATTCAGATATCCTTCTAGCTGAAGTGATTGCTAAAATGAAGGCTGTTTTCCAAGACAGAAATTTTTAACTCGGCAGTAGCAGCTGGCTCAAAAGGAGGCAGAGTGAGTTTCTCCAAAACAAAGTTAAGGTCCCAGGCAGGGGTAGGAGCTCTCCTGGGTGGTCTCAAGTTTTTAGCCAATTGAGATACTGCTTGAGCAGAGGATTAGAGAAGATGGGAGGTTCTGTGTTATAATGAGCTGAAATAGCTGAGACGTGGATTTTAATGGAGGAAAAAGACAGGCCCTTGTGAAACATCTCAGTTAAGTATTGCAAAATATGAGGTAAATTGGGCGCTGCTGTGCTCATCCCTAAAGAATTATTCCAGGCACAGAATCTTTTCCATTTGTCAGCATAAGATTTTCTAGTACTAGGTCTCCTTGCTTCCAAGATGACATCCATCACAGGTTTGCCAGGCTGTGAGGTTCAATGTTGGAAGCTGAGAGTGCAGAATTTGTTTCTCCTGCTGAGACAGCAGGGAAGGTGTCTGAGGCAGGTGCCATGGAGATATGTGCGTCACACTGCGCAGGAGAAGGTACCAGTGTTGGAGCGGCCAGTCTGGAGCAATCAAAATCATCCTTGGTTTGTCCTGCTTGACTTTTAGTAGAACTTTGGAGAGCAGAGGCAGAGGGGGAAAAGCGTAGACTGATAGGTTTTTCCATCTGAAGGACAGAGCATCCACTTTCCAGGCTTGTTTGTGGGGAGTCCTTGTGCAAAACTTGTCCAACTGGTAGTTCTGGGGTGAGGCAAATAGATCTATGTCTGGGCTCCCCCATTCGCTTGTCAACATGTTGAAAATCTGTGGTTCCAGTTTCCACTCCTGTGGGTCCATGAGGTTTCTGCTTAGTCCGTCTGCCAGTGTATTCATTTTTCCTGGCAGGAATTGAACTTGAAGGTGCACCTGGTAGTTCAAGGCTGTGTTCCACAATGCCATGGCTAGTCTGCAGAGGCGGTAGGAATGTGTACCATTAGTTGTCTGGGAAGAATGTAGTCCTTGAAAGCTGTCAGAGCATTCTGTACAGCTAACATTTCTTTTTGATTGATATGTGGGTTCCATTTGCCCTGAATGCACTTCCCTGCCATGTGAACACCCATGCATAGTCTGATGCATCTGTTCTGAGGGGTTGGGCGGCAGGGGGTAGTGTGAATGGTAATCCCTTGTTTTGGTGGCAGGCCTCTGCCCACCATAGGAACTCCAGGCGTAAGCAAGGTATGATAGGCTGTGGCAATGTTGACTCCATAAACATTTTAGATACTACTGTAGTTTCCTCATATGCAGTCTTGCATATGGAATTAGAAGAATGCAGAAGGCCATGAACCCCAAGGCTTGCAGTATTTGTCTTGCAGATAGCAGGGTTTTTGTGGCCACTTGTTTGAAGTAAGTTACCAAATGAATTTGCTTTTCTGGCTTGAGGAATGCCATCTGGGCAGCTGTATTCAATCTTGCACCCAGGAATGTAATCTGTTGACAGGGTACCAGCTGTGATTTCTTTTCGTTTATGGTGTACCCCAGACAAGTTAGAACCCTTTTTACAAACACCAGATGATTTAAGAGTATGCCCTGATTTTCTGCCTGAATTAGACAATCTTCCAGGTATGGATATATTTGAATATTTCTTTGCCTGCAAAGTGCAATAACTGGAGGCAGGCACTCTGTGAATACCCTGGGCACAGTAGAAAAGCCAAAGGGCAGTGCAGAGAACTGATAGTGCAAGTAGCCTGTTTTGAAGCAGAGGTATCTTCTGCAAGATTCCCTGATTGGGATGTGCAGGTATGCTTCTTTTAAATCTAGAGTTGCCAACCAGGTGTCTTTAGCTAGCATAGGAAGTAACTGGTGAAGAGTCAGCATCTTGAATTTTGGAATCTCCAGAAAGGTGTTTAGAGTAGACAGGTCCAGTATTGAACGCCATGATTTGTCTTTTCTGGGTACCAGGAAAAACCCGGAATAGAAACCTTGTCCCTTTTCCACTTGTGGTACTGGTTGAATAGCACCCATGCTTAAGAGGGAAAAAAAACTTGTTTTTGAGCCTCTGCCCACTGATTTGGGGACAGGTGTGACCACCCGTTTGGTGTTGGCAACGCCTGGGACACTGTATTTAAAACCCATTTGTCCTGGGTAATGAGTTCCCAGTTTTTTTTTCATGAAGAGCAATCGTTCCCCCTAAAGGGGACATCAAAAGATAAGTGCTTGGGATTTTTAAAAGGAAGTCATCGAGACTGTTTACCATAGGAGGGTGTCTTATTTCCAGATTTGGAAGTGGAGGCCCCCCCACTGTTTAGTTCTGAGAGTCCCCCTGGGCCTGAAACCTGGGGTTTCTGCTGTGTCTGGATTTGGCTTGAGAGGACCTGGAAGGGACTGGAAAGGACCAATTCTTAGTAGGCCAGTGCTTACTAAATCTCGGGGGTTGCACTTGTAAGAAATCTTTAACAGTTTGCATAGATTTAGCTTTATCTTCCATCTTTTTAAGAACTTCTTCAGCCTTATTGCCAAACAGGCGGTCCTGATTTAAAGGAGCATCCAACAATTTAGCTTTAACATGATCAGGCAAAGACTGCTCCTTAAGCCAAGCATGCCTTCTAAGCATAGACCCAGTAACAGCAGCCCTGCAAGAGGCCTCTAAAGAATCAAAACCACATTGCAAAGTATGGTTTTCCCACTTGTTCAGCAGAATGCATTAAATCCTGTAAATCTTTATTTTCCACACAGTCAGGAATCAACATCATTTTCTGTTTAAGCAGTCCAATAATATGCTGTTGGTATTTTAACATGAAATTGGCAGTTTAAAGCTCTGATTGCCAAGGTTGCAGAAGTATAAACATTTTTACCCCATCTATCCAGCGCCCTGGAGTCTCTATCAGAGGGGATAGGATTTTTAGCAGTAGAAGCCTTAATGCCCTTGGGCCCCTGAGAAATGGTCTCTGGGTCTGCAACTAGATTTTTGAAAAGGAACTTGTGGGACTCAGGAACCCTGTAGTAACTGTCAGATTTACTAGGAGCTGGAGGCAGGGAATAAGGGGCCAAACTGGATTCCGAAAACACATCATCCACAATGTGTAGTACAGGAGATACAGCCAAAGGCCTATACGGAGGAAGAAGAAGGAAATCGCTAAGCCTCTATTTTGAGTTAGGAAATTCCTGGCTTTCCCAGTGGAAATGCTCCCTTAAGGTATGTAAAGTTTCCCCAAAAGAAAAATCCTCAGGAGGGGAAGCAGAGGGAATGGAATCCTCTGCATCAGAATCCTCATAAGTAGGTATGAACAAATCCAGGTCATCAAAAGAGTCAGAAGAAACAGATTCCTGATCAGAAGATTCATAATCAAGCTCAGCCCTAGGCCTCGTGGGGGGGGGGGGGGGGGTTGACTACCCCTGATTAGAGTAATTAGATCTTCAGCCATTTTTATCTTTTGTTTTTTAGGCATAAGGGCCTGAGCATGTGGCCTGGGCATCGGTATTTTAGACATGGAACAAGATTTAGGCCTTAGTAATGGAGCCAGTGTCGATTTAATATGCAAGTCTGTAGGCCTGAATACACCCTAAGAAGCCAGTGCCTGCACAGCGGCTCCGGACCCAACCAAGGTAGAGACATCCGCGGGTTCCATAGTTGAAGTATCTTGTGGCATACCGGACTCCGAAAGAGTCTCAGTAGAGGCCTGCAAATCAGAAGTAGCGGGTATCAGGGGCTGCGAAAGCGCCTCACTGAGCATCGGCGAACTGGCGACTGGCTTAGGAGAAGCATCGTCGGGAGTTTTGGACCTCGGCGGCCTGTCTCTGTCTTCATCTTTGCGTTTTTTCGGAATTCCTGTAGTCGGATGGCTAATCGACCACATTTCTGGATAATTAAACTGAGAACCGAAATATTTTGAGGCAGTGCGCTGATTAAATAAAGCACAAAACCGACAGCAAGGTATGTCATGGTCAGGGCCTAGGCAAGGAATACAGTACGAATGAAAATCTTTATGAGGTATCTGCTTTCCACAAGTAATGCAATTATTAACTTTTACTGACATCGGTAAGGAGCAAGAAAAAGTTTCCCCAACGGGATACTTAGCTTTAAGTTGAAGACTTCGGTTCTGAAACTCGAAAATTAAAATTTCAGGAGTCGGCCGACCGGCACTTGGGAACTGCTTCTGCTTCGGGCACTGCACGGCAAGAAAGAGTGATGTAATGGCATCGGGTGCATGTTTTATACCCCTGACGACCTGACGTCATGGAAGAAGGGACAGCAATCGACGCAGGAACCAAGACTTTGTTAATCAGGCCTACTGAGGGCAACCTGCCAGCATATTACCCAAATGTAATGACTGCAACAGTGAAACACGAAGAATATCAGAGCTTCAAGATCAGAGTACACCTTGTACCTCCTCCTCAGTCTTTTTTAGGAACTGGTTCACTAGCCAAAGCGGTTTACATGCAGTTTTATACATATCTTCTAAGGCCATAAACAGAGAAGGAAAAGCCAAAACATTTGCCATCTCATCCTCGGTAAGATCATAAACTTTGCACACTTTGGCGTAGCTCCAGATTGCTTCCAGTTAAATACATCTCTAAACCTAACTAGCATATGTAGAAAAGTAAACAGCTTCTTAGGTAACCAATTACTTTCCAAAGGATCAGACTAGACAGTCTCGGTGTGTTCACTGCTGTCTGCATCAGAGTCCAGATCAAAATCCTGTTTGAGCTTTTGAACCCAATCACCATCCAAAGAATCAGAGTGGACAGACTCTTTTTTACTACTGCCTGTATCAGAGCCCCAAGCAAAAATCTGTGGTCATAGACTGATCTCTAGAGACAGTAGCCCCATAGTCATTCTGAATAGGAGCACAGCTTTAGAGATTAGTTGACTATAAAACACTATCGCTAAATAAACCACATTAGTCCTATATATGGTCATAACAGGACTGTTTGCGTAGAGATGAAATTTCAGTTTCTTCTTACTTTCAACTACACTAGTGGACAAAATATCTGTGGACAGAGTATTATGTTTGGCAAGGGGTCTCTTACCCCAAAACTCTCCTGCACCTAAAGCGTTTGGGGTTCTCTTGTACCTGAAACAGGTACTGGAACAGCCCCAGAGGATGTGTCTAACCCCGTATCATAAAGGGTTGTGGGCTTACATGTGAGGGTGATGGGGGAAAAAGGTAAGTGGTTTGCAGGCTGGCTTAAGGCACCAATGGATGCACAAATCCTAGTCTGAGGCGTGTTTTTTTTTTGTTTTTTTTTCTTTTTAGGTGCATCTGGATTTGTGGGTTGGGGTGAGGGGCAGCCATATCAGGATCCATTAAGTCGGGGGGAAAATCACCAGTCAGAATAATACACTGACAATATTAAGGGCTAACTAAGGGCATTAATAGAAAAGATAAACCATGCCCCTAAACAGAAAATAGGGCTAAACTTCATAAAAATATCAAACAGTTTAAAATGTGCTAAGCCTTGTTCTACATTCTGCACAGTATAGTAAACAACATACACAGTCACATTACCAAGAAAAATTCACTTGTCCAAACAGTGTCAGCAAATCAAATACATACCCTTAAATCAAACAGAAACAGGTGTGATTAAATTGCAGCCCTACATGCACGAGATAGTCCCTAGTGCACAACCGACACCACAGAAAAAGAAGCTATGTCTTACCATAACGTTCAATCTGTGTTGTTCAGCTTCTTTTATTCATCACTGATGGGTTCGGTTCAGAGCCCTCGAAACAGAGTCGGCCTATTATCAAGCTTGCGCCAGCCAAAAAAACTCTCGGGCTAAGTCTCTACCCAGAATGCCCTTCTCCTTGTTACCTCAGATCGAGTTTGCTAAGAAAGGAAGTAAAGCCGAGGCCACTTCTACGCAAGTACCCTATTGCACCACTTAGACCCAAAGCATCCCCCAGGAGCCTTTGGAGGGGGAAGGAGAATGGGAAGTGATGAATGAAAGAAGATGAACAACACAGATGTAATGTTATGGCAAGACATAAGTTCTTTATCTGATGTTGTTAATCTTCTTTCCATTCATCACTGATGGGATAGAATCCCAAGCTACTTTGAGATCCATGAGCGGCCCTTATGGAAGAACATTCCTGAGTACCACTGAGCCGAAGCCAGCTCTGCCCCTGGAGACCAGGTAAAATTTGTAATGATTGATAAAGGTATGAGGCTTAGCCCAAGTAGCTGCTGCGCAGATGTCATCTATGGATGCCCTGGAATGGAATGCTATAGAAGTTGCCATAGATCTAGTGGAGTGGCCTTTAACTTTTGGCATGGATTCATTATGGAGGGACTGTGTGACACATATGCAGTCCCTTAGCCATTTTGATAATGTAACCTTGGAAACAGCCTCTCCCATTCTGGGCCCTCAGAAGGAGATGAAAAGTTGTTCAGATTTACGAATAGGTTTGGTCCTGTCCAAGTAAAACCTTAATTGCCTATGTATGTTTAAGGTGTGAGGGCAATACTCTCCTCTATTGGCAAAATTCGGAAAAAACACAGGTAGATCAATGGACTGGTTAATAGAGAATTCAGAAACCACTTTGGGAAGAAAGGATGGGTTCGTTCGAAGTGGCACTCTGTCTTTGTGAAAGACCAGGTAGGGCTTCTTGATACACAATGCCTGCAGCTCCGAGACTCTTCTGGCAGAGGAAATGGCTACGAGGAACAAAGATTTCCATGACAAAAACTTTAGGTCACACTTAGCCGCAGGCTCAAAGGGCTTTTGAGTCAACGACTGGAGAACTAAAGTGTGGTTCCATGGTACTGTGGACTGTCTAAAAGGGGGCTGAGATGAGAGGTCCCTTTGAGGAAAGCCTTGCAAAGGCATAACAAAATTAGAGGTACCATCTATACCATTGTGGAAGTTGGAAATTGCCACTAGATTCCCCAAGCAGTCCATCATCCGAGACTCCTTGCTCGGGGGATGGACTGTGGGACTCTCCTGAGCAAGTTCCCTCTTGGTGGCCGCCGTCAACATGGCATCTACAGGAGGCCCCTTACTCCAATGGGCGCGGTCGGACGGTGGGCTGAGGATCCTATCGGGCCTCTTAGGAATTGGCTCCACGGTGTCCGGTTCCTTCCACGCCCTGGTGGTAATGAGGTCCACCAGGGGGTCGGCAGGAGGGGACACCCAAGAGGTAGACGGGCCCGCTTCAAATGCCTCCAAGAACACGGACTCGTCCGAGGAAGACTTGGGGGCAGACCACCCCCCCCTTATACGGAGCATTTCCATGATGTCCCCAAATGAGACATCCTTGGGGGTGACCGTGAGCCTTCCCTTCCTCCAAGTCCGTGTCTTCCGTGAGAGACTCGGGAGTCAATGTGCCTCCTTTGCACGTATGCTTGCGAGGAACATCCTCTGGGGGGCTGTCAGAGGACTCCTCGCAAGCAGCAATCTGTTCCATTGGAGCAGCTTGGGGCACATAAGCGGGCTGTCCCAAGGGCTGGATGGTGGAAGCCTGGCCCAGTGCAGAGGGAGCGCGGGACGGAGCCGAAACAAGTGCCTGGGGTCCGGAGACCCTCAACAGGGCCCTCTCCACTACATCAAGCGCCCGAAGGAGCCGACCTCGACCAAAGGATCCGACAATCGGCTCCCTCGGATCCGAAGAGTGGATCGGAGCGGCGCCGGGCGCCGGATCCGAAGGGACAGTGCGCTCCGACACAGACGGCGCCGAAGGAGCACTGATCCCCCCGGATCCGAGGCTCGGATCCAGGCTCAGAGAGGTCAGATCCGATGCACTCGAGGGCAGGGTCGGATCCGAAGTACAAAGTACTATCAGCGCCGACCCACCCCCGGCTCCGAAGCTGCTCGGCTCCAGCTGCTCCGAGCCCGGATAGCGGGTCAGAGAAGGAGCAATCGGTTTGAAAAAGGGTGTTGAACTCCCCAGAGGGGAGGCAAACACTCCCATCTGCATCTGGGCCTGGATGAACCTTCTCATCATCCGGTCCAGATCAGCATCCGAAAGGCTATACGTAGATCTCGACGAGGCTACCGAGGTAGGCCTGGAGTGCCTCCTCGATAGCCTCGATGGAGATCGGGTCTCCTCCTCCTCAGGTCCCGGTGAAAAACACACTGGAGACCGGAGCCATGAAGGAGGAGACCGAGCCGACAATGGAGCCGACAACGGCGCCGGGGGAGAAGCCCGCTTGGCTGGCGGGGCCGAAACAGAGGTCTCGGCCCGCCGCTTATGGTGCTTCTCCCTCCGGTCCCTTTTCTTAGCATCCCTCTCCTCCGAACCAGAAACGGGAGGTTGAGTCCCAGGAGGAGGAGGGGGTGCCGCAGAAGGAATAACCGTAGGTACGGTTACTCCTGAAAGAGCGGAGGTCGGAGCAGAGTCCGGCGGTAAAAGGCCCGCCAAAACAAGCTTGGACCTCCGCTCCTTGAATGCCCTGGGGTTGAACCCTGCACAAATGGTACAACCAGATGTGAGGTGTTCAACCCCCAGGCATCTAACACACCGAGTGTGGCCATCAGCTGGGGAAAGCTTATGGCCACACTCGGAGCATTTAGAAAAGATAGATTTGGGTTGCTCTGCCATCCCAAACTATCACAGTAGTTACTAAAACTAAAGTACCTAAAACACACAATACACTCACAGGCCCAACACACACACACACTACGCCAACAGCGAGGGGAGGGATATAACTTTAGATTAACTCTAAAAAGTAAATACGACAAAGGGGAACCTACACTTTCACACAAAACCCCCCAAAAAATCTATTAAATTTTGAAAATTCAACACTAAAAATAGCACTTAGCTTGAGAGCTTGAGAAGCAATCCGGTCACCATGCGCGGCAAACGAGATCTGAGGTCATGAGGGTAGAGCAGGGCATTATGGGTGAGGGGAGGAGCTGAGAGCTTGGATCCATAGCTGGTAAACCATGCCGGTTCGGATCCGATATCGGATCCATAACCCACAGGTTGCAGACAAATGAATCTCCTACTTCAGATTCATTGTTTCCAGGCTGTGACAATGTTGACTTCATAAACTTTTTAAGTACCACTGAAGTTTCCTCATATGCAGTCTTGCATATGGAATTAGAAGAATGCAGGAGGCCATGAACCCCAAGGCTTGCAGAATTTGTCTTGCAAATAGCAGGGTTTTTGTGACCACCTGCTTGAAGTAAGTCACCAAATGAATTTGCTTTTCTGGAGTAAGGAAAGCCATCTGGGCAGTTGTATTCAAGCTTGCATCCAGAAAAGTAATTTTTTGAGAGGGTACCAGTTGTGATTTCTTTTTGTTTATGGTGTACCCTAGACAAGTTAGAACCCTTTTTACAAACGCCAGATGTTTTAGAAGAATGTCCTTGTTTTCTGCCTGAAATTGACAATCGTCCAGGTATGGATATATTTAAATATTTCTTTGTCTGCAAAATGCAATTACTGGAGCCAGGCACTTTGTAAAGACCCTGGGTGCAGTAGATAAGCCAAAGGGCTGTGCAGAGAAAGTACAGTTTTGTACCTACCATAAATGTAGATGTTAAGAGTGTCTTCACTGCTGCAGTCATTACACTTGGGTTATCCTGCCGTCAGGCGGGCCCGCAGTCGGCCAGAGTTCCAAAGTCTTGGTCTGGTGTCAGTTGCTGTCGCTTCCTCCCTGACGTCAGTGTGCCAGGGGTATATAAGATGCAGCCAACGCCATTTTCTTCAGTTTTTCTTGCCCCAGATATCAGGTGCCCCCAAAAATGGTAGGCAATACATATTGCTAATAAAACAAACAATAATGTAAAAACAAAACCTTCAGTAACCAGCAAATACACCACATAGGTAGTATAGGGTTGAGAAATATAGATAAGTCCCAGCTTAGAAAGAAGGGATGGCGGGTGGATAACCTGGACTGCAGCAGTGAAGACACTTGAACATCTACATTTATGGTAGGTACAAAACTGTACTATGTTCATCGTGTTTCACTGCTGCAGTCATTACACTTGGGTTGAATCCCAAAGCTGAGTTAGGGTGGCTGGTTCTATAGAGGATTTGGTGTGGCTATGAGGCCCTGCAGCACTGCAGTGACAAAGCCAGCTCTGGATCTAGAATAAAGAGGTATATGGTAATACTTGGTAAAGGTGTGCACTGAACTCCAAGTTGCAGCTTCCAAGATATCTTTGGCAGGTACTCCTCTAAGGTAGGCAGTAGTAGTGGCAGTTGCCCTGGTGGAATGTGATCTAATGTTACTAGGTACAGGCTACCCATGCTGCGTGTAGCCGAACCGGATACAGTGTCCTATCCACTTTGAAATGGTCTGCTTTTAAATAGCCTTTCCCTGTGATCCTGCAGCATATGCTACAAACAATTGCTCAGTTTTTCTGAAAGCTTTTGTTTTGTCCAAGTAGAAACGTAATTGTCTGTGAATGTCCAAGGAATGAAGAAGTCTTTCCCCTTTATTCTGAGGATTTGGATAAAAAGTTGGCAAGTGGATAGTTTGGTTAAGAGCCACACTGGATACCACCTTAGGCATAAATGAAGGGTTTGTTCTTAAAGAAACCCTGTCTTGATGAAAAATGATGAAAGGCTCCACTGCCATCAGTGCCTGCAACTCTGAAACTCTTCGTGCTGAGGTTATTGCCAGGAGCAGAGCTGTTTTCCATGATACATATTTTAATTCTGCTGAATTGGCTGGTTCAAAAGGAGGTAAAGTGAGTTTTTCCAAGACAAAATTGGGGTCCCAAGTAGGTGCTGGTGCTCTCCGGGGTGGTCTTATGTTTTTAGCCCCTCTGAGGTACTGCTTTAGCAATGGATGAGAGAAAATAGGAGGATCTGTGTTGTAATGAGCCGAGATGGCAGAGGCATGGATCTTAATGGATGAGAAGGATAGTCCTTTGTCCAGCATCTCAGTTAAGTATTGTAGTATCTGAGGAATGTTTGGGACAAGAGGGTCAAGGCTTTGAGCCTGTTTCCAGGTACATAATCTCTTCCACTTTTCTGAATAAGATTTCCTGGTGCTAGGCCTCCTGGCCTCCAAAATGACATCCATAACAGCTTTAGAGAGAGGTGTTGTCTGTTTGACTAATGAATTTGCCACGCAGCCAGGTTTAAGGTTTTGAGCTGACTGTGCAGGATCTGATTGTTTTGTTGAGTCAGAAGGTGTGGAACTTGATGTAAAATCCACGGTGGTCCTTGAGCTAAGTTCTTTAAGGTTGGGTACCAGTGCTGGCGTGGCCAGTCTGGAGCAATCAGGATCATCTGTGGTTTTTCTTGTCTGGCCTTTAGGTGTACCTTTGAAAGTAGAGGCAGTGGTGGGAAGGCATAAACTTTTAGGTTTTTCCAGCTGAACGAAAGAGCATCCATTTTCCATGCTTGTGTGTGATAAGTCCTTGTGCAGAATTTTTGGAGTTGGCAATTCAGTGGGGAGGCAAAAAGATCTATGTCTGGGCACCCCCATTTTTGCGTTATCAAGCTGAGGACTTGTGGATTTAGTTTCCACTTGTGAGGATCCATGATGTTTCTGCTCAAGTCGTCTGCCAGAGTATTTTTCTTTCCTGGCAGGAGTTGTGCTTGCAGATGAACTTGATAAGTTAGAGCTGTGTTTCACAAGGTCATGGCTTGTCTGTATAGGGGGTAAGAATGAGTGCCCCCTTGCTTGTTTATGTACCATATTACTGTGGTGTTGTCTGACTTTAATAATAATTGTCCTGGATGCAGAAGGTCCTTGAAAGCTGTTAGGGCATTTTGTACAGCCAACATCTCTTTTTGATTGATGTGAAGATGCATTTGGTCTGTGGTCCACTTGCCCTGAATACATTTTCCTGCTGTGTGTGCTCCCCAGGCGTAATCCGAAGCATCTGTTGTTAAAGTCTGCCTGGCTGTGGGTAGAGTGAAAGGCTGACCCTTGTTGAGGTGACATGCCTGTGCCCACCATCGAAACTCCTGTTATAGGCAGGGAATTAGTGGTATTACTGTTTCCAAACTGTGAGAGTGTTGAGTCCATACACTTTTTAGGTACCATTGTAATTTCCTCACATGCAGTCTGGCATATGGAATTAGTAGTATGCAGGATGCCATGAATCCCAAGGCCTGTAGAATTTTTCTTGCAGGGAGTTGGGACTTTGTTGCCATCAATTGAAAATACTGAGTCAGTTGTCCTTGTTTGTCTGGCGTGAGATAAGCCATCTGGGCCGTTGTATTTAAGCTGGCACCCAGGAATATTATCTCTTGTGAGGGCACTAGTTTTGACTACTTTTTGTTTACTGTGGACCCTAGGCAAACTAGCAACTTTTTTTACAAACGCCAGATGCTTTAGAAGAATGTCCTTGCTCTCTGCTTGAATAAGGCAGTCGTCCAGGTATGGATACATTTGAATTCCCTTTTGTCTGCAAAATGCAATTACTGGTGCCAAGCACTTTGTGAAGACCCTGGGCACAGTAGATAAGCCAAAGGGCAGTGCAGAGAATTGATAGTGCATTGAACCAGCTATGAATCTGAGGTATCTTCTGCAATTTTGTCTGATAGGGACATGCAGGTATGCCTCTTTGAGGTCCAAAGTAACAAGCCAAGCCTTCTTGCCCAGCATGGGTAGAAGCTGCTGTAGTGTCAACATTTTGAATTTCGGTACATCTAGGTAAGTATTTAGAGTAGAAAGGTCTAGTATGGGTCTCCAGGCTTTGTCCTTTCTGGGGACCTGGAAAAGTCTTGAGTGAAATCCTTGTCCTTGTTCTTGCTGTGGTACTTTTTGAATAGTTCTCATGTCCAGGAGGGCTGTAATTTGTTTTTGTGCTTCTGCCCATTGATTTTGTGGCAGGTCTGGCATTCCTTTTAGTCTTGGTAAAGTGTGAAAGTGGAACCTGTAACCTTGAGACACAATATTCAGAACCCATTTGTCTTGGGTAATTGTTTGCCAATTTTGAGAAAAAAAAGTGCTAGTTTCCCCCCTAAGGGAGCTGCCAAAAGGGAAGTGCTTGGCAAGTGCTAGTTTCCCCCCTAAGGGAGCTGCCAAAAGGGAAATGCTTGGCATTTGAAGGGAGGAGTCATTGGGACTGTTTCCTGTAAGGTTGTGACTTGTCCTCACCTCCTTTTGGGGTTGAAGCACCCCACTGTCGTGGTCTGTAAGAGCCTTGGGGCTGAGATCTGCCTCTTGGGTGTCTGTATCTGCCTCTTTGTGGCCTGTCTGACACTGGAAAGGACCAATTCTTTGTAGGCCAATTTCTGCTAAACTGTGGTGGCTGTACCTGTAAGAAATCCTTCACTGTTTGCATAGATTTTGCCTTATCCTCCATTTTCTTTAATACCTCTTCTGCCTTAACACCAAATAAAATGTCTTGCTGTAAAGGTGCATCCAATAATTTTGCCTTAAAATGATCTGGTAAACTTTGTTCTTTTAACCAAGCATGCCTTCGAATCACAGATCCTGTGCTGCTCTACAAGAAGCCTCTAATGAATCAAAACCACATTGTAAAGTACATTTTCCCACTTGTTCAGCTGCATGAAATAAATCCTGCATTTACTTGTAGTCAGGATGTTCTGCACTAGTATTCATTTTCTGTTTTAATTGAGACATTAAGTATTGTTGGTATTTAAGCATGTGAAACTGGCAATTTAAAGCCCTCACCGCTAAAGTTGCAGAAGTGTAAACTTTCTTCCCCCATCTGTCTAATGCTCTAGAATCCCTATCACAGGGAACTGGATTTTTAGCCGTGGAAGCCTTTACCCCTTTGGGACCCTGGGAAATAGTTTCTGGGTCAGCAGCAGGGTTTTTATAAAGAAATTTGTGAGAGTCAGGGACTCTGTAGTACCTGTCTGGCTTGACTGGAGCAGGGGGTAAAGAATCAGGATTTAAACTGGATTCAGAGAACACATCATCCACAATATCCAACACTGGCGGAATAGCAAGGGGCCTGTGCTGAGGCAATAAAAGAAAGTCTCTGAGCCTTTTCTTGGATTCTGAATAATCCTGGCCCTCCCAATGGAAATGCTCCCTCATGGTATGTAAAGTTTCCCCAAAAGAATAATCCTCAGGAGGAGAGGCTGAAGGAATGGATTCTTCAGCATCAGAGTCCTCATAGGGGGGTAAAGAGTATTCCTGGTCTGAAGAGGAATCAGAATATATAGAAATCTGGTCAGAGGAATCATAGTCTGTATCCTGCCTAGGCCTTTTATCGGGGGGGGGGGGTTGGGAACCCCTGATCAGAGTAATTAAGTCTTCGGCCATTTTGAGCATCTGTTTTTTAGGCATGGAGGCCTGTCCAGGTGAATGCTGTGCTTGCTTCTTTGTCTTTAATGGAGTTTTAGACTTGGCTGTAGTTTTAATGGTAAGTTGAGAAGGTCTGAAAACACCCTCAGAAGCCGATGCCTGCTCAGCGGCTTCGGACCCATCTGAAGGGTTAGTCTCCGTAGGCCCAACACTGAGTATCCAGAGGCCTAAGTACCTCCACGTGGGAGTCTGTAGCGACCTGTGGCTCTGAGGTAGCGGGTGTCAGGGGCTGCGAAAGCGCCTCACTGAGAACCGGTGACTGGCCTAGAAGAGGCTTCGTCAGTTTTGGACCTCGGATGCCTGTCCTTATCCTTGTCTCTGTGTTTTTTGTGCATTCCGGTCGTCGGTTGTTACGACAGCATGGTATAATTAAATCTTCGGCCAAAGTAATGGCAAGCAAAATCAAACTGGCGTTTAATAGTGCGTTTGTTAAATCTAGTACAAAACCAACAACTAGTGATGTTGTGATCTGGGCCTAGACATGGAATACAGTAAGAATGAAAATCCTTATGAGGTATTTGCTTCCCACAAGAAATACAATTATTAACTTTTACTGACATCGGTCTGAGGCAAGAAAAAGTTTCCCCAACAGGGTACTTAGCTTTATTGAAGACTTCAGTTCTGAAAATCGAATTTGATATCTCAGGAGTCGGCCGTCCAGCACTTGCGAACTGCTTTTGCTTCGGGCACCGCGCGGCAAGAAAGACTGAAGAAAATGGTGTCGGCTGCATCTTATATACCCCTGGCGCACTGACGTCACGGAAGAGGCGACAGCAACCGATGCCGGACCAAAACTTTGGAACTCTGGCCGACTGCGGGCCCGCCTGACAGCAAGATAACCCAAGTGTAATGACTGCAGCAGTGAAACACAATGAACATCTGGTAATGCCTTCTTAGGACAGACCCAGTTATAGCAGCCCTGCAAGAGGCCTCCAAAGAATCAAAACCATATTGCAAAGTATGTCTTCCAACTTGTTCAGCTGAATGCAATAGATCTGTAAATCTTTATTTTCCACACGGTCAGAAATTAACATCATTTTCTGTTTAAGTAGTCCCATGATATGTTGTTGATATTTAAGCATATGAAATTGACAGTTTAAAGCCCTGATTGCCGAGGTTGCAGAAGTGTAAACCTTCTTATCCCATCTATCCAGCGCCTTGGAATCTCTATCAGAAGGGGTAGGATTTTTTGCAGTAGAAGCCTTAATGCCCTTGGGACCCTGAGAAATGGTTTCAGGATCCACATCAGGATTTTTGAAAAGAAATTTGTGGGAGTCAGGAACCCTGCAGTATCTGTCTGACTTACAAGGAGCCGGAGGCAGAGAACCAGGAGCCATACTACATTCTAAAAAAACATAATGAACAATGTCTAGAACAGGAGGTATAGCCAAGGGCCTATGCTGAGGAGGAAGAAGAAAATTCCTAAGTCTCTTTTTAGATTCAGAAAAATCCTGACTTTCCCAGTGGAAACGTTCCCTTAAGTTATGCAAAGTTTCCCCAAAAGAAAAATCCTCAGGGGGAGAAGCAAAATTAATGGAATCTTCTGCATCAGAGTCCTCATAAGTAGGTATAGACAATTCCTGTTCATTAGAAAAATCAGAAGAAATAGAATCCTGTTCAGAGGAGTCATAGTCAATATCTTGCCTAGGCCTCTTAGAAGGGGGGGGGGGGGTTGACTACCCCTGATCAGAGTAATTAAATCTTCAGCCATTTTGATCATTTGTTTCTTAGGCATAGGTGCCTGCACACGTGACCTAGGCTTTGGTTTTTAGACCTAGGTCGAGATTTTGGCCTTAAGTTTTGAAGATGGCATCAGTCTAATATACAAATCTGTAGGCCTGAAAACACCCCCAGAAGCCGGTGCCTCCACAGCGGCTCCGGACCCTTCCAAGGTAGAGACATCCACGGCATACTGGACTCTGAATGGGTCTCAGTAGAGGCCTGCGAATCAGAATTAGTGGGTATCAGGGGCTGTGAAAGCACCTCATTGAGTACCGGTGAACTGGCGACTGGCTTAGGAGAAGCACCGTCGGTAGTTTTGGACCTCAAAGGCCTATCTCTGTCTTTTTCTTTGCGTTTTTTAGGTATTCCGGTAGTCGGATTGCTAACTGACATTTCTGGATAATTGAAGCGTGAGCCAAAATACTTAGAAGCAAAAATGTACCAACGTTTAATAGTGCGTTGATTAAATAAAGCACAAAACAGACAGCAAGGTAAGTCGTGGTCAGGGCCTAGGCAAGGAATACAGTACAAATGGAAATCCTTATGAGGTATTTGCTTCCCACATGTAATGCAATTATTAACTTTTACTGACATTGGTAAGGAGCAAGAAAAACTTTCCCCAACTGGGTACTTTGCTTTAAGTTGAAGACTTCGGTTCTGAAACTCGAAAAGTAAAATTTCAGGAGTCGGCCGACCGGCACTTGTGAGCTGTTTCTGCTTCGGGCACCGTGTGGCAAGAAAGACTAATGTAATGGCGTCGGCTGCATGTTTTATACCCCTGACGACCTGACATCATGGAAGAAGGGACAGCAACCGACACAGGACCCAAGACTTTGTTAATCAGGCCGACTGAGGGCAACCTGCCAGCAGATTACCCAAATGTAATGACTGCAACACTGAAACACGAAGAACATCTTCTAGTTGCTGACTCAGTAGCAGCCAACCTGCTATTTTAGCAGAGAAACAAAAGCTACTAAAGAATTCAAAGATGCTTTACTCTCTGAAGAGATTTTAGCATTTAATGTTGTCTTACTTTGAAAAGGAGCAGGTATTTTGACAAAGAAGCCTGACAATTCAGAATTCTCAAAGCTACAGTAGCAGGAGAATGCACTTTCTTCCCAAAGCTAGCAAACAATTTCTCATCTTTAAACAGAAGGGACAGGGTTAACATTTGCAAGATGTTTGGCAACAGATGGTTTTGCCAAAAAAATAACTGCAGGGTCTAATTTGGGATTAGAAAACAGATATTTTTAGGTCTGATAGAACTTATATAATATATAAACCTTTTTAGGAGTAAGACATTGACCATCAGGTATGTTGCAGGCTGTCAAGAAAACATCCGATTAAGCTGGTAGCACAAAAGCAAAGGCTACAGGCTGAGGGGGGAAAAAAATTAAGCTGCATTAAACCACTCTCTCTCTCTCTCTATATATATATATATATATATATATATATATATATATATATATATATATATATATATATATATATAGATATATATACATAGATATAGATATATATACATAGATATAGATAGATATAGATAGAATGTGTGTGTGTGTATGCATGTGTATATATGTATGTATGTGTATATGTGTGTGTGTGTGTGTATGTATACAGATATATATATATATATATATATATATATATACACACACACACACACACACACACACAAACATATACATGGGTCTACTTTGTTTCGTTGAATCTCATTTCATTGAATTTCATTTCACCCAGGCCACATCATTGAAAACTCAAACTACTGTAAACTCATTTCACTGAACTGAACTTAGCATACATGGCACTGTGTAGAGTATTGCAAGGCAAGTAAAAGGTATATGCCCTTTTCCCCACTGTAGTTCTGCATTCCCACTTCCATTGGGTCTGTACTGGTTGAAGTGTGTTCTTCAATCTTTCTGTGAGGCGTCTGTGGAGGAGTTTGTTGCAAAGCTGAATCGTAGGTCTGGGTTTGGAGTGAAGGCCTTGGTCCATCATGCAAATCTGCCTTTGAGGCCAGGTATCAGCCTTATCTTGACAGTGGTTGTGCATGCTGGTTCCATACAGTTTTGAGGTACCATTGTAATTCCCTCGTGTAGCCTGGCCAGAGGAATCATGAGAATGAAAGAGCCCATGTAACAAAGTGCCCGAAAAAACTCTCTGCCTGTAAGAATATTGCTGTCTTTAATTTTTTTGAAAGTTATTGGTCAGGAAGGGTACCTTGTCTAGAGGCAAGAAGGCCTTTTGAAGGGTAGAGTCCAGTAGGACTCCCCCCAAGAACAGCATTTTGGTTATGAGTAGAGTTTGGGATTCTTAGTGATTTATGACAAGTCCAGGAAAGTAAACAAGGCCTAGGTGAACTTCAAGTCTGTGCTGAGTACAGCCAGGCTTTTAGACCGGATGAGGCAATTGTCCAGACAGAGGTAAATTTGTACCCATTGATTTCTGCAGTAGGCAATGAGCAGAGCTAAGCATTTTGGTGAATACCCTGGGAACATCAGACAAGTCAAAGGGGCAGAGCACAAAAATGAAAATGTTTGGAACTTGCTCTGAAGCTCAAGAATCCCCTGCTTGATTCTTCTATGGAACTATGCAAGTATACATGCTTTAGATCTACAGTCACCATGAAAGCCTTTGGGGAAAACATGGTCAACAGTTACTGAAGGGTCAGCATCATGAATTTGGGAACCTCCAGGAATACGTTGAGGGTAGACTGATCCAGAATATAACAAAATACATCCTCTTTTTCTGGGACCAGGAACAGTCTAGAGTAAAAACCCTTTCCTATCTGATGTAGAGGAACTGCTTCCCCTGATTCCTGTACACATAGTGTTTCTATATATGAAAAAACCTCTGCTTTTTGAGATGGTGGTATATCTGGGAAGCATGAATGTTTTTTGGGGGGTGTATAGATATGAGACAATATCCCTTGGAAATTATATTTAGTACCCATTGGTCTAAAATAGAGGCCAATTTTCTTTGAATAGAGCCAGTCTTCCTTCAAGTCTGAGGACAGGTTGGGAGGTAGGGAAGGGGGCATGCCATGATAAAGTTACGACTGCTCCCTGCTAGGGACCTGTGGGGTGGAAGTCCCTGGTCTTGAAGAAGTACAGTGCCCTTGCCAGAGTCTCTAGGTGCTGACTCGGATCCCCTTCCTTGTGGGCCTCTCTGACCTGCTTTGACTTGGGAAGGGAAGGATCAGTGTTTAGCGGGGTAGTTTCTACTGAAACGTGGGGGCTGTACCTGCAAATAATCTTTGTCTGTATTGATTTAGCTTTGTCCTCCATTTTTGTGAGCACAGCTTCTGCTTTACAGCCGAAGAGAAAAGTACAGTTTTGTACCTACCATAAATGTAGATGTTCGAGTGTAGACACTGCTGCAGTCATTACACTTGGGTTATCCTGCCGTTAGGCGGTCCCGCAGTCGGCCAGAGTTCCAAAGTCTTGGTCCGGCATCGGTTGCTGTCGCCTCCTCCCTGACGTCAGTGCGACAGGGGTATATAAGATGCAGCCGAGGCCATTTTCTTCAGCTTTTCTTGCCCCAGATGTCAGGTGCCTCTAAATATGTAGGCAATTCCAATTGCTAATAAAACGTACATAAGAAAAGCAAAAAACAACTTACAACTACCAGCAAATACTCCCCATAGGTAGTAAGGGTAGAAGACAGAGGTACGTACCAGCCAGTAAGAGGGGAAGGAGGGAGGGTAACCTGGACTGCAGCAGTGTCTACACTCGAACATCTACATTTATGGTAGGTACAAAACTGTACTATGTTCATCGTGTTACACTGCTGCAGTCATTACACTTGGGTAGAATCCGAAAGCTGAGGAAGGGTGGCTGGTCCTATAAGGCATTAGGGGTGGCTATAAGGCCCTGCAGCACTGCAGTGGCGAAGCCAGTTCTGGATTTAGAGTATAGAGGCAGATAGTAATGCTTGGTAAAGGTGTGTACAGAACTCCAAGTTACTGCTTCCAAAATATCCTTGGCAGGTACTCCCCTGAGGTAGGCAGGCAGTTGAAGTGGTTGTTGCCCTGGTGGAGTGAGATCTAATGGTGCTAGGTACAGGTTTTCCATGGTATGTGTAGCAGAAACGTGTACAATGTCCTATCCATTTTGAAATAGTCTGTTTTGAAATGGCTTTTCCCTGTGCTCCTGCAGCATATGCTACCAATAATTGCTCAGATTTCCTGAAAGCTTTTGGCTTTGTCCAAGTAGAAGCGTAACTGCCTGTGAATATCCAAAGAATGCAGTAGTCGCTCCCCTTTATTCTGTGGTTTAGGATAAAAAGTTGGCAGGTGAACAGTTTGGTTTAGAGCCACACTGGATACCACCTTTGGCATAAAAGTAGGGTTAGTTCGTAAAGACACCCTGTCCTGGTCAAAAATGAGGAAAGGTTCCACTGCCATTAGAGCCTGTAATTCTGAAACTCTTCTTGCTGATGTTATTGCCAGGAGCAGAGCAGTTTTCTAAGAGATATATTTTAATTCTGCTGTGTTGGCTGGCTCACAAGGAGGTAAAGTTAGCTTCTCCAAAACAAAGTTGAGGTCCCAAGTTGGCGTAGGTGCTCTATGGGGCGGTCTTATGTTTTTAGCCCCTCTGAGGTACTGTTTTAACAGAGGATTAGAGAAAATTGGTGGATCCGTGTTGTAATGAGCAGAGATGGCAGAGGCGTGGATCTTGATGGATGAGAAGGAGAGTCCTTTGTCCAGCATCTCAGTTAAGTATTGCAGTATCTGAGGAATGTTTGGGACAAGAGGGTCAAGGTTGTGAGCTTGGTTCCAGGCACAGAATCTCTACCATTTATCTGAATAGGCTTTCCTGGTACTAGGCCTTCTGGCCTCCAGAATGACATCCATAACAGCTTTGGAGAGAGGCATTGCTTGCTTGACTAAGGAATCTTCCATGCAGCTAGGTTTAAGGTCTTTAGATGGCTGTGTAGTATTTGATTGTTGTGCTGCATCAGCAGATGTGGGATTTGAGGCAAAATCCAGGATGGTTCTTGTGCTGAGCTCCTTAAGGTTGGGTACCAGTGCTGGCGTGGCCAGTCTGGTGCAATCAGGATCATCTTTGGCTCTTCCTGCCTGGCTTTTATGAGTACCTTTGGCAGGAGAGGTAGTGGTGGGAAAGCGTATACTTGTAGGTTCTTCCAGCTGAATGAGAGGGCATCCACTTTCCATGCTTGTGGATGGTAACTCCTTGTGCAGAATTTTTGTAGCTGGCAGTTTATTGGGGATGCAAACAGATCTATGTCCGGGCTCCATCATTTCTGTGTTATCATTCGTGGGGATCCATGATGTTTCTACTTAAGTCATCTGCCAGTGTGTTTTTCTCTCCTGGCAGGAATTGCGCTTGCAGATTAACTTGAAGGTTTATAGCTGTGTTCCATAAGGTCATAGCTTGTCTGCATAGGGGGTAGGAGTGAGTGCCCCCTTGCTTGTTTACATACCACATAACTGTGGAGTTGTCTGCCTTTAGGAGTAGTTGTCCTGGATGCAGCAGGTCCTTGAAAGCTATAATTGCATTTTGTACAGCTAGCATCTCTTTTTGACTGATGTGAAGATGCCTTTGTTCTGCGGTCCTCGTGCCCTGAAAACATTTGCCTGCCATGTGTGCTCCCCAGGCGTAATCCGATGCATCTGTTGTCAGTGTTTGCCTGGCTGTGGGTTGTGTAAAAGGCTGTCCCTTGTTGAGGTGACAAGCTTGAGCCCACCATTGAAACTCCTGTTGAAGGCACGGGATTAGTGGTATAACTGTTTCCAAACTTTGACAGTGTTGAGACCATACATTCTTTAGGTACCATTGTAGTTTCCTCATATGCAGTCTGGCATATGGAATTAGTAGTATGCAGGATGCCATGTAACCCAAGGCCTGTAGAATTTTTCTTGCAGGGAGCTGGGTCTTTGTTGCCATCAATTGAAAGTATTGAGTCAGTTGTCCTTGTCTGTCTGGCGTGACATAAGCCATCTGGGCCGTTGTGTTCAAGCTGGCAATCAGGAATATAATCTCTTGTGAGGGCAATAGTTTTGATTTCTTTTCGTTTACTGTGTACCCCAGGCAACTTAATAACTTTTTTACAAACACCAGATGCTTTAGAAGAATGTCCTTGCTCTCTGCTTGAATCAGGCAGTCGTCCAGGTACGGATAAATTTGAATTCCTTTCTGTCTGCAAAATGCAATTACTGGGAGCAGTAGATAAGCCAAAGCGCAGTGCAGAGAACTGGTAGTGCGTTGAACCAGCTATGAATCTGAGGTATCTTCTGCAGTTTTGTCTGATAGGGACATGCAGGTATGCCTCTTTGAGGTCCAAAGTCACGAGCCAAGCTTTCTTGCCCAGCATGGGACGAAGCTGCTGTAATGTCAACATTTTGAATTTCGGAACATCGAGGTAAGTGTTTAGAGATGAAAGATCCAGAATGGGCCTCCAGGCTTTGTCCTTTCGGGGTACCAGAAAGAGTCTTGAGTAAAATCCTTGTCCTTGCTCCTGTGATGGTACCTTTTGAATAGCTCTCATATCCATGAGTGCTGTAATTTGTTTTTGAGCCTCTGCCCATTGATTTGGTGGCAGATTTGGCATTCCTTTTAACCTTGGCAGAGTGTGAAAGTGGAACTTGTAACCTTGAAATACAATGTTGAGAACCCATTTGTCTTTAGTGATCATTTGCCAATTGTGGTAGAAGAGTGCCAGTTTTCCTCCCAAGGGGGCTGCCAAGAAGGATTTGTTTGGCAGCTGTAGTGGGAAGTCACTGGAGATGCTTTTTATATGGTTGTGGCCTGTCTTCCCCTTCTTTCTGGCCTGATGCAACCCATTGTCGAGGCCTGTAAGGACCTTGTGTTTGACCTCTACCTCTTGGACGTCTGTATTTTCCCCTTTGAGGTCCGTCTGTAATTGGAAAGGACAAATTCTTAGTTGGCCAGTTTCTGCTAAATCTAGGAGGCTGAACCTGTAAGAAATCCTTCACCGTTTGCACAGATTTTGCCTTATCCTCCATTTTCTTTAATACCTCTTCTGCCTTAACTCCAAATAACACATCCTGCTGCAAAGGTGCATCCAATAATTTTGCTTTAACATGATCTGGTAACGTATGTTCTTTTAACCAAGCATGTCTTCTAATGACAGAGCCTGTAACTGCTGCTCTGCAGGAGGCCTCTAGAGAATCAAAACCACATTGCAAAGTATGCTTTCCCACTTGTTCAGCTTCATGCAATAAATCCTGCATTTCTTGAAATTAGGAGGATCTGATTCTGGAAGCATTTTTTGTTTTAACTGAGACAGTAAAAATTGCTAATATTTTAGCATGTGAAACTGGCAATTTAAGGCTCTCATTGCTAAAGTTGCAGACTTATATACTTTCTTTCCCCAACTGTCTAATGCTCTGGAATCTCTGTCTGAGGGAACTGGATTCTTGGCTGATGAGGCCTTAACTCCTTTGGGTCCCTGAGAAATAGTTTCAGGGTCAGCGACAGGGCTTTTATACAGAAACTTATGCGATTCAGGGACTCTGTAGTATCTGTCAGGTTTAACAGGGGCTGGAGGGAAGGAATCAGGATTTAAGCTGGATTCAGTATACACATCATCCACAATATCCAACACTGGCGGAACAGCAAGGGGTCCGTGTTGAGGTAATAAAAGGAAGTCTCTGAGCCTTTTCTTGGATTCTGAGTAATCCTGGCCTTCACAGTGGAAATGCTCCCTCATGGTATGTAGGGTTTCCCCAAAGGAGTAGTCCTCAGGCGGTGATGCTGATGGAATTGATTCCTCAGCATCAGAATCCTCATAAGGGGGTAAAGAGTATCCTAGGTCTGAGGATGAATCAGAAGAGATGGACACCTGGTCGGATGAGTCATAGTCTGCATCCTGTCTAGGCCTTTTATCAGGAGGGGGATGGGACCCCCTGATCAGAGTAATTAGGTCTTCAGCCATTTTGAGCATTTGTTTCTTAGGCATGGAGGCCTGTCCTGGAGAATGCTGTATTTGTTTCTTTGACTTTAAAGGAGGCTTAGACTTAGCTGAGGGTTTAATGCTTAACTGAGTAGGTCTGAAGACACCCCTCTGTAGCTGTGGGTTGCTCAGCTACTCCGGATCCCTCTGAAAGGTTAGTCTCGGTAGGCTGAAGAGCTTGTGCGTCCGAAGGCCCAGCCATCTCCACGTGGGAGTCAGAGGCGGCTTGTGGTTCTACAGAAGCGGTCGTCAGGGGCTGCAAAGGCGTCTCGCTGAAAACCGGAGAACCGGTGACTGGCCTAGAAGAGGCTTCGTCATCAGTTTTGGGCCTCGGATGCCTATCCTTGCCTTTGCGCTTTTTGTGTATCCCGGTCGTCGGAAGTTGCGACGGCATGGTATAATTGAATTTTCTACCAAAATAATGTCGGGCAAAATCAAACCGACGTTTAATAGTGCGCTTGTTAAACCTAGCACAAAACCGACAACCAGTAATGTCGTGGTCAGGGCCTAGGCATGGGATACAATAGAAATGGAAATCCTTATGAGGTATTTGCTTCCCACAAGAAATACAGTTTTACTGATATCGGTCTGAGGCAAGAAAAAGTTTCCCCAACGGGGCACTTAGCTTTGTAGAAGACTTCGGTTCTGGATTTGGAATGAAAATCTCAGGAGACGGCCGACCGGCACTTGCGAACTGCTTTTGCTTCGGGCACCGCGCGGCAAGAAAGACTGAAGAAAATGGCGTTGGTTGCATCTTATATACCCCCATTGCACTGACGTCAGGGAGGAGGCGACATGAACCGACGCCGGACCAAGACTTTGGAACTCTGGCCGACTGCGGGACCGCCTGACGACAGGATAACCCAAGTGTAATGACTGCAGCAGTATGACACGATAAACATCTACTTATCCAAGGGAGCATCCATAAGATTGGATTTAACATGCTCTGGATGGGCTTGTTCCCTTAACCATGGGTGCCTCCGAATGACATATCCAGTGACTGCGGCTCTTCTGACATCTTCCAAAGCATCAAATCCAAAGTGTGAGGAATGCTTGGCTTATTTATGAAGTAGAGCTGCAAATACCCAGTAATTCTTTAGATAAGCTCTTATTTTCAATGGTCAAAAGCTTTTGTCTCTTCTGTTCCCGTACACTTTCTTGATATTTCATTATGTGGAACTGGCAGTTTAATGCCCTCATAGATAGACTTGGCAAAAAGGTATACACTTCTGCCAGTCTATCAAGGGCTCTGCCTTCTTTATCAGTGGGTAGTAAGTTACTAAATGTGCTGGCTGTGGCATATTTAGGTCCAGGAATGACAACCTGTGGGTCAGCCGAAGGGTTTTTAAAAAGGCGCTTATGCGAATCCATAACCCTGTAGAATCTGTCAGATTTTTTTTCTAAACATGGGCTAAACTCTTGGCTAGGCTTATAAAAGCCTCAGGGCCAACAGCCTAGTAACCTCCAATGATCCTATGACTTGGGTGCAGGAGGAAGGGAATCTGGCATCAATGAGGATTCCTGGAAAACATCATCAACCACCTCCAAAACTGGAGGAAAGTACAGTTTTGTACCTACCATAAATGTAGATGTTCGAGTGCTAATACAGCTGCAGTAATCACAGATGGGTTTTCTGCCGTCAGGCGGTCCCTCGGTCGGCCGAATTCCAAAGTCTTGGTCCGGCGTCGGTTGTCGTCGCTTTCTCTTCTGACGTCAGTGAGGCCAGAGTATATAAAACACAGCCGACGCCATGTTCTTCAGTCTTTCTTGCCCCAGATGTCAGGTGCCCCCAGAAGGAAGGCAATACCTAAATAATGCTTATATACATATACAAGCAATGCAATATAATCCAAAATCAGTGGTAGCAAGCAAATAAAACATAGCAGGATAACCCAGTCAGGTAGTATGAAGAGGTTGTTAGGCCCCATGCCTTTACCAAGTGGGGAAGGAGGGAAACCTGTACTGCAGCTGTATTAGCACTCGAACATCTACAATTATGGTAGGTACAAAACTGTACTATGTTCATCGTGCATACAGCTGCAGTAATCACAGATGGGTAGAGTCCCAAAGCTATGCACAGGGTGGTAGGTACTAGGCGGAACTGGGTTGAGCCAGAATGCCCTGCAAAACAGCAGTGGCAAAGCCTGCTCTTGTTCTGGAATATAAAGGCAGGTGGTAGTGATTTGTGAAGGTATGTACAGAACTCCAAGTGGCTGCCTCCAAAATATCTTTGGTAGGAACTCCTCTGAGGAAGGCTGTAGAGGTAGCTGTGGCCCTGGTGGAGTGTGATCTGATACCTGTAGGAACAGATTTCCCATGATAGGAGTAACAAAACCGTATGCAGTGGCCTATTAACTTTGAAATAGTCTGTTTTGTAACTGGCTTCCCTTGAGCCCCTACAGCATAGGACACAAAGAGTTGTTCTGATTTCCTGAAGGACTTTGTTCTGTCCAAATAATAACGCAGCTGCCTATGGATGTCTAAAGAGTGTAGCAGCCTTTCCCCTTTGTTTTGAGGATTGGGGTAAAAAGGTAGGTAGGTGTATGGCTTGATTTAAAGCTACCCTGGATACCACTTTAGGCATAAATGATGGGTTGGTACGAAGGGAAACCCTGTCCTGATGGAAAATGAGAAAGGGCTGCACCGCCATGAGGGCCTGTAGTTCAGAAACCCTACGAGCTGAAGTGATGGCCAGAAGGAAGGCTGTTTTCCAGGACAAATATTGCAAATCTGTTGAGGCAGCTGGTTCAAAAGGAGGCAATGTTAATTTTTCTAGTATGTAATTAAGATCCCAGGCTGGTATTGGTTGCTTCCTTGGTGGTCTTATATTCTTAGCCCCTCTGAGGAACTGCCGTAAGAGTGGGTGAGAAAATAAAGGAGGATCCGTGTTGAATTCTGCAGAAATGGCTGAGGCATGGATTTTTATGGAAGAAAATGAAAGTCCACTGTTCAGCAGCTCCGCTAGATACTGTAATACCTGAGGCAAGTTCAGTTTTCTAGGGTCCTGGCCTCTTTTTTTCATTCCAAGAGCAAAACCGCTTCCATTTTGCGGAGTAAGCTTTTCTAGTAGATGGCCTTCTGGCCTCCAAAATGACATCCTGCACCTCCTTGGAGAGTAGGGTCTGTTGTGGTGTTAAGGAATTTTCCATGCAGCGAGATATAAGTTTTTTCAGCTGACTGTGAAGAGTTTTGTAGCTGTGCTGAGTCAGCAGAAGAGGCATTAGAGGCAGGGACCAGGGAGGAGTATGTGTTAGGCTCCTCAGGAGTGGGTACCAGTGTTGCCTTGGCCAATCTGGAGCAATCAGTATAATCTTCGGTTTGTCTGTTCTTGCTTTCAAAAGCACCTTGGGCAGAAGAGGCAGAGGTGGGAATGCGTAAACTGTCCATGCTGTCCAACTGAATGAAAGGGCGTCCACTCTCCAGGCCTTTGGGAGAAAGGTCATCGAACAAAACTTTTCCAATTGAGGATTCCTGTGGGAGGCAAAAAGATCTATGTCTGGCCTCCCCCATGCTTGGATTATTTCTGCAAACACCTGAGGATGCAACTTCCATTCGTGTGGATCTGTCATATTTCTGCTTAGATTGTCTGCCAGTGTGTTTTCCAATCCTGGCAAGTACTGTGCTTGAAGTTCGATTTGTCTTTCCAGAGCCAAGTTCCAAAGAGTCATGGCTAGTCTGCACAAGGGGTATGAATGTGTTCCTCCATGTTTGTTTATGTACCACATTACCGTGGTGTTGTCTGTTCTTATCAGTAATTGTCCTGGATGCAGGAAGTCCTTGAAAGCTGTAATTGCATTTATTACTGCTAGCATTTCTTTTTGATTGATGTGAAGGTGCTTTTCTTTTTGGGACCATTTGCCCTGAATGCACCTGTCCGACATGTGCGCCCCCCAGGCGTAGTCTGAGGCGTCTGTGGTTATGACTTGCTTTGCTTGAGGCTTGCAGAATGGGAGGCCTGTGTTTGCTTGACATGCTTGGGCCCACCATAGAAATTCCTTTTGCAAACATGGAATTATTGGTATTATTGTTTCCAAACTGTGACTGTGTTGAGACCATAGGTTTTTTAGGTACCATTGAAGTTTCCTCATATGCAGCTTTGCACATGGGATTAAAAGAATGCAAGATGCCATGAATCCCAGAGCCTGCAGGATTTTCCTTGCAGTAAGCCTGGTACTTTTTGCTAGTATTTTGAAGTACTGAGATAGTTGCCCCTGTTTTTCTGGCGTAAGGTAGGCCATCTTGGTGTTTGTGTCCAAGTTGGCACCCAGGAAAGTTATTTTCTGAGATGGTGTTAGCCTTGATTTCTCTTTGTTGATTGTATATCCCAGAGAAAGCAGCAACCATGTCACATATGCCAGATGTTCCAGAAGTATGGTCTTGCTGTCCGCTTGGATCAGGTAGTCGTCCAGATAAGGGTAAATGTGTATCCCTTGAAGTCTGCAGTAGGCAATCACTGATGCCAGGCACTTTGTGAATACTCTGGGCGCAGTAGATAAGCCCAAGGGCAATGCAGAGAATTGATAGTGGATTGAACCTGCAAGAAATCTGAGGTATCTTCTGCAGCTTTGTCCGATTGGGACATGCAGGTATGCCTCCTTGAGGTCCAATGTTACCAGCCAAAACTCCTTGCCCAGCATGGGAAGAAGCTGCTGTAATGTGAGCATCTTGAATTTTGGTACGAGTAGAAATGTGTTTAGGATGGATAAGTCCAAAATGGGTCTCCAGTCGGTTCCTTTCCTTGGTACCAGAAAAAGTGTTGAATAAAAACCTTGACCTTGTTGGTGAGTAGGTACCTCTTGAATAGCTCTCATGTTTATGAGCTTTGAAATTTGCAGTTGTGCCTCTGCCCTTTGATTTTGTGGCAGGTTTGGCATGCCTCTCATTTTTGGAAGAGTGTGAAATTGAAATTTGTAGCCTCTGTTTATAATGTCCAGGATCCATTTGTCTGTTGTGACAATATGCCAGTTGCTTGCAAATAATGCTAGTTTCCCTCCCAAAGGTGCTGCCAGCTGAGACATGCTTGGCATGGAAATGAGGGAGTCATTGGGTTTGCTTCCTGTACTGTTGTGCACTGTCTTCGCCACCTCTTGGTGCTGGAGTTTGCCATTGTCGGCCTCTATATGATCCTTGTGATTGCCCTCTGCCCCTTGTGCGTCTGTATCTACCTCTTTGGGGCTTGTCAGTGGCTGGAAAGGACCAGTTTTTTGAAGGCCAACTTCTGCTAAAACGTGGTGGTTGGACCTGTAAGAAAGCTTTGACAGTTTGCATAGATTTGGCTTTTTCTTCCATTTTCCGTAGTATCTCCTCAGCATTAGTACCAAACAGCACATCCTTTTGTAAAGGAGCATCTAGAAGTTTAGCTTTCACATGATCAGGTAAATTTTGTTCCCTAAGCCAGGCATGTCTGCGAATGACTGATCCTGTAGCCGCCGCTCTACTTGAGGCCTCTAGGGCATCATAACCACATTGTAAGGTGTGTTTACCCACTTGCTCTGCACTATGCATCATATCCTGTAACTCCTTTAAATCTGGTTGTTCAGGTTGAGACATTTTGTTCCTTAATTGTGATAACAGGAACTGTTGATATTTAAGCATATGAAACTGACAATTTAAAGCCCTTATGGCTAGGGTGGCCGAGGTATATATCTTTTTTCCCCACCTTTCTAAAGATCTTGATTCCCTTTCTGCAGGAAGTGGATTCTTGGCAGTGGAGGCCTTCAATCCCTTGGGGCCTTGTGAAATGGTTTCAGGGTCAGCATTATGGCTTTTGAAGAGAAATTGGTGAGAGCTGGGTACTCTGTAATACCTATCAGGTTTGACTGGTGCAGGAGGCAGAGAATCCGGGTTAAGACAAGCCTCCGAATAGACATCATCCAGTATGTCCAAAACAGGGGGTATAGCCAGAGGTCTGTGTTGAGGTAACAAAAGAAATTCCCTAAGTCTTTTCTTGGAATCTGAAAAGTCTTGGCCTTCCCAATGGAAGTGTTCCCTCAAGGTGTGTAAGGTTTCCCCAAAGGAAAAATCCTCAGGAGGGGATACAGACGGAATGGACTGTTCTGCATCCGAATCCTCAAAAGGAGAGTAAGAGTGTTCCTCTGCATCAGAATGTTCTGATAAAATGGATCCCCTGATCAGAAGAGGGAGAATCTTCCTCCACTCTGGGTCTCTTGTCTGGAGGGGGTTGAGAACCTCTGATAAGAGTAATTAAATCCTCAGCCATTTTAAGCATCTGTTTTTTTAGGCGTGGGACCTGGAGATGGGCCCTGTGCAACAGGCCTCGTGGGATGCCTGGCTGCTTTGGATTTAGTAAAGGCCTTAATTGAAAAAGAAGATGAGGGCCTAAATACACCATGGGTGGAGGTGGACCTGTCCACATTAGTAGGCTCAACATTAGCAGAGGCTTCGGTTGTAGTCTGGGAAAGGGCCGAGGACCCAGCGGTCTCGGGTACAGAGGACACCGCCAAAGGAGTGTCGTCGGTAGTCAGGGACTGCAAAGGCGTCTCGCTGAGAACCGGACCACGTGTAGCCTGTTTTGGCGTGGTGTCGGCGGGGACCGCGGGCCTCGCGTGTCAGTCCTTTTCCTTGCGTTTTTTGGACAAAACGGTAGTCGGAGTGTCCGACGACATTTTATAATCAAAAGCTTTACCAAAGTAGTGCAGGGCGAACTCCGCCCGACGCTTAATATTGCGTTTATTGAAGGTAGCGCAAAAGCGACAGCCCGAGACGTCGTGGTCTGGGCCCAAACAAGGTATGCAAAGGGAATGGAAATCCTTATGCGGTATTTGCTTCCCACAAGAAATACAATTATTAACTTTTTCTGACATCGGTCTGAGGCAAGAAAAGTTTCAACGGGTACTTAGCTTTAATGAAGACTTCGGTTTCCAAAATATTCGTAATTCAGGAGCTGGCCGACCGGCACTTGCGAACTGCTTCTGCTTCGGGCACCTCGCGGCAAAAAAGACTGAAGAAAATGGCGTCAGCTGTGTCTTGTATACTCTGGCCTCACTGACGTCAGAAGAGAAAGCGACGACAACCGATGCCGGACTAGGACTTTGGAATTCGGCCGACCGAGGGACCGCCTGACGGCAGAAAACCCATCTGTGATTACTGTAGCTGTATGCACGATGAACATCAGCAAGGGGTTTAAGAGGTTGAGAAATTCCCTGACTCTTTTCTTAGATTGTGGATAGTCCTGCTCTTCCCAATGAAAATTACTCTCCAGGGAGTGTAAAGTTTCCCTAAGACAAGATCCTCAGAAAGGGAGGCAGAAGGCAAAGTTTCCTCTGCATCAGACTCCTCAAATGATGCCAAAGAGGGATCCTCTTCAAAAACTGGATCCTCTTGGTCAGAGTCCTCCACTGACTCAAAGGATCAGTAAGAACCTCTGAGATTTGATCTATTTTCCTTTTTCCTGATGGGGGTTCAGGGGGAGGATGTCTGCCCTTAACCAGGGAAATAAGCCACCTGCCAATCTAATCAAATCCTGCTGATATGCCAGAGACTGGGAGCTGGTACGCCGGGAATGAAAAGAAGATAGCTTCCTGCAAGCAGTCCTTTGTTTAGGCCTGGAGACATCTGAAGCACAGATGCCTGTATACCTCGGAACTGTAGTGGTAGTGCTCTGGTCACCAGAAGATGTTGCCTGCAAAGCGCTCCTGTAACCGAATGACAAATGTAAACCCAAGACTTGTGCTGATGTCGAGGGGCCCGACAGCATATTGGACTCCAAATGGGTCTCGATAGAGGCCTTCTCCACCACCTCGTTCATGGGAAGGGGCTGTGAAAGCGCCTCACTGACATCCACAATAACCACCCTTGGAGGGCTAGCAGATGCCAAAAGGATGTCTTCAGAAGGCCCGAGTTTGCGCCATGTGTGTTTAGGAAGACTGACGTCGAGACGACTAACAGATGCCTATCATGTAGAGAACCTGAGTACTTGCTAACGAACTTGGCTAAAATATCTGCCCTATGCCAAATAGCTGTAGAACTGAATTTGGCACAGAAATGACAATTAGGGACGTCATGATCTGAACCCAAACAGGTAACACAGAAGGAAGTCTCTGGTTAGGATTGGTTTACCACAACAGAGACAACTGTTAACTTTCTCTGACATTAAAGTCCGCTCCGGCAAATGCCATTAACAACGGTGAGGTATTAACTGAGTTTAATGCTTTAAGTAGAACTTTTCAAGATGATCTGTTTAAACTGCAGAGGTATGCCTGGCAGCGCTTACACCTTGAGGCATGCCTCCACTTTAAAGTTATACCTCGCGGCATGCGAGTGTTTTGCATGCCGACATATGGGGACAGCCACCCAATATTATTACGAAAATGGCAAGACCTAAATATAGGTCTAGGTTTTAACTATATCAAACTGTTACTGGACTATTTTGCTCCGTTGGAGACGGAGCTTAGAAACAAGGTTGACTTACAGCAGCGTCATTTTAATGATTCCTATAATACAGCCTACTTTCAACAGAGGCTAGACAATATCCGTTCACAGGTGCACTTGTTTAGTGAAAGACTCAGGCAAGTGAAACAGAGGAAACTAATCAGAGACTCCAATGATTTTGCTAATGGTCAGATATTTGTCTGGCCCAGAGCTACCCGTTCTTCAGCTATGACAGATAGCGGGGTATCTTTACAGACTACTACTGTTCATTCCACAACAGCAGAAGTCAATGCTATACATTTTGTTTCCAATGAGAACTCTCAGTCCAATGACACTCCACCCATATCAGCTCAGAACAGCAGTCCTTTGGGAGGAAATTCTGTCAGCAACACTCCTCTTCCTAACCAACAAGCTGATAAGATTCATATGGTTTCTGGAGCCAGACCCAAAGACACTGCCAGTACATCTACCCATTTTTTACAGTTTCCCGTCAAACAACAGACGGCATGGAGAGGCCGCTCCAACAGCAGGGGGCCCCGCAAGAGGAAGGGGTCAGAAGAAAAATACGGTCAGACGAGGAAACAAAGGAATTGAATGACTTAGTCTGTAATCTTTCTGACACCCCTTTGTCAGAATCTGCGGTTACACTTCTTAACAAAGGTTTAAATTTCATACCCTCCCAACTCAGCAGCTTGAATGAGACTTTAATAGATCTTAGACTATTCTGCCGCAATTTAGCTTTAAAGCTGTTTTTTAAAGATAATTCTGCCATACAAACAGATGCTGTTAGACAGTTCTTTAAACGCAAAAGTAATTACATGCCACCCATCCCACATGATGTGGAATGTTTTTGCAAACTATGTGAGAGGGATATCTATGAATATTTTGCAAATAATCAGAAAAAATGTAAATTCTTTAATTTGACAGAATTAGAACAGAGATCACTTAAACAACTGAAAAGTGATCCTGCTATAACTATCAAACCTGCAGATAAGGGCAGGGCGGTGGTTTTACTCAATACTGTTGAATATGATACCACCATGACATGTATGTTAGCAGACACTAACACTTATTCTTTAGTATCTAAGACCTTTGTTGACAATATAGTAAAAAGAATACAAGCAGATTTATATGACTTACTACTTTGTGGGCAAATCAGCTGTGAAACATATGAATACTTTATGATTGAATATCCCACGTTACCGGTCATAAAAGGTTTGCCCAAGATTCACAAAAATGTTACCCCTGTGCCCATGAGGCCAATAGTGGCAAGTGAGCGATGGTGCACATATACCATTTCTTCCTTTTTGGAATGCATGTTGAGACCGATTGTGAATGCTATTCCGAACATACTATCGGATTCCTATCAGCTGATTGAGTTCCTGAGAGATTTCAGACTTGACAAAGATGCATCTAATTACCTGCTGGTAACTATGGATGTTGTTAATCTATTTACAAGTATACCTAATGAGCTAGGTCAGCAAGCCGTCAGTGAGTTGCTACATAGCAGGTCTCAATACACCAACAACAGACAGACACTGATTAATTATTTACTTGAAATAGTACTTAACAATAACATCTTTTTGTTTAAAGATAACATCTATTTACAAAAGTGGGGGGTTGCCATGGGCACCCCCTGCGCCAATAGTTATGCAAACTTGGTAGTTTTTGAATGGGAAAGTAACCATCTATTTAAACACACCCAGTTCAGTAATGTCAAACTCTACAAGAGGTTTGTAGATGATGTACTCTTTGTCTGGGAAGGCAGCCATAGTGAATGTATCAAGTTTGTTAGAGATGTAGAATCTACGAGCTCCTTCCTTAAGTTTACTGTAGAAACTTCGAGCTCAGAGGTCAATTTTTTAGATCTAACTTTAAAGCTTAATACAGGCAGTGACATCAGCACATCACTCTACAGGAAACCTACCTGGAAGAATTCTCTCCTTAGATTTGAAAGCATGCACCCTAGGCACACCTTCTCAGGTATTGTCACAAGTCAGCTGAATAGAATATCCAGGATATGTACTAATGAAACTGATCGTTTGAAAGAGGTAGCCCTTTTAGAGCGACTCTTAAGGGACAGAGGTTACAACAACAACCTGTTAAGAGACTGTAAACAGAAGGTATTAGGTATATCCTCTAACATGCATATTCCTAAACAAAATTTACATCGATTATCATACAATAATAATAGGAAACACGACAATTCAGGTACCATATCTTTTTTACTGAAATATACGAGTGATGTTTCTAATATTCAGAATTTGATTAAGAAAAATTGGAACATTTTAAATATGGATCCAGATACTATACGGATAGTTGGCAATCATCCGACCTTCAGCTACAGGAATTGTAGTAACCTCAAACAGATACTATGTATAGATAAGTACAATCTTGCTAGTAATGTTATGACACCAAACAAAAGAGGAACATTTCCCTGTGGGAAATGTCATATGTGTCCCCACATTTCCACGGAACAAACTTTTGAACATCCCCATGGTATATATGTGTTCCATCCAATCCACTTCTATGATTGTAATAGCACAAATTTGGTATATCTGGCCACATGTGAATGCTGTCCTGCGTTCTACGTGGGACTTACTAAAAGGAGACTTAGGGACAGACTATACAACCATCTCTATGACATCAGGAAGGGAAATGACCAAAATGCACTTGCAAAACATATCATTGAACATAATTCTCATTACTTCACATTTAAGGTGCTACAAGTGATGAGGGATAATTCTAGAGGAGGAGATGTTGTTAACAACTTAGCATGTTTGGAGCTAAAATGGATACTCTTATTGAAAGCACAAACTGACCCCGGGATAAATCAGTTCTTGTCCATAAAACCCATCTTGAATAGTAGACCTTTATAATGGGGTAACTGAGTTTTTAGAAACTGTTTGTGAATAACCCTATATGTTAGGCACTACTACGCTTAACATTATCATCACTATTGTACTTACACTGATGTAGCTTACAGTGTTAGGTTGCTTATTCTTCAAGAGAATCTGTTTTAGTGGTACCAGATTTTACCCTTGTCTATGTGTATTTCCATACATGCTTGGTTGCTTATATTTGTACGGGTTCCATATATTTTTTATTGGTCTTCTTGCTTTTGGACTTTTTGTTTTTTCATTTTGAGTAATGATTTGTATTAGTTTATATGCTTCTCATAGATACTCCATTAGGCTTTATGCCTTAAGGATGGATGCCTCTTTAAAGAGAGGCTTTATTATACGTTATGCTGTAATAGACAAGGAACATGATATACTGAGAGAGCAGCCATCAGTTCCCACAACGGAGACGCTATTGTGAATAAGAATATTTCTTTTCCTGCAAGTATACTAGATCTGTTGTGATGCTTCCCAGATGGTTTTTTTGTCTTATTTTTCCCTCTTCTCATCTTTCTTAGAATAATATACATGGTATTAGGCATGGGAACTCCTTAATTATGGTTATTACACATTTTTTATATTCATGCCTATATTCGTTTGGCAGAGGGTTTGAAGAAATACTGTTAGATGTTAGGAACGGTGGTTCCAAACTTATGTTTACGTACATGCCCATTTTACAACTGATTGAGTAGTTTATGCATTTGTAGTTTGGTTAGTTAATTTAGTTTAGCTATTTTATTTATGATGATTTCAACACTGCCCTTATTACATATAATTGATTTAGCAAGATGTTTTATTATTGTATTTCATGGTTCCCATATGGTTTAGGCATTATTCAAGCAACACCATAGCGAATGGTTTGTTGCTTATTGTACCGCCAGGAGTAGACCCCTGCTGGATGCTGTCAGAAATGCATACCAGATATGTCGGTTTTGCAACACTTTATGCAATGGATGTGAAGGAAGCTTGACTGCTATTTCAATAATGCTGTTAAGAATGGTCAAATCAGTATGTAATTATGCATTATCCGCTACACATTATGTGCACCATAACTGTCTGACAAACTGTTTTTCTAACACATGCTTGTAGATGGTTTATCTTTTTAAAAGCAAGAATATTTTGCGCTTTTAGGAGTTTTGGTATTTGAACTCCCGCAAGTACTTCATTTGTAACCCTGGATACCTGTTTAATTGATTGATTGTTTTAATGTTCCCGCCAAAATGTTTTTATTGCATATAAATAAGCGTCAATTGTACTTGAAGTTTGATTATCTGAAGAAGCATAGCTTTGCTATGCGAAAGCGCTTATTTATTGTTTTTTACCTTATTAAATATTTTATAATATTATTTCCAACGGAGGCTCTTTTTTCGTGGTGACTCCTTCTGGTTTCTGATTTTGATTACTTGGATTATTTTGTCAGAAGGCGTCTTTGAGTTCCAGTAAACAGTTCTGATACTTTATTTCTCTGACATTAGTTAGCAAAAAAAGTGTTCTCCAAGGGGTACTTAGCTTTCTGAAGTTTTTCTCTCTGGTGCAGACTGACCAACGCACGTACTGGATGTCGGCTTTGGGCTCCAACAGCAAGAACGAACTGAGATCATGACGTTGGTGGGCTCTACATATACACTAGCATACTGGCATCAGGTTAAGGCATTGGCCAGTCGCAGGAGGAGGGAAAATTCTTACTCTGTTAGTCGAGATGGCCAAGGGCTTCCACGACGGGAAATCCCACAAGTCAGGACTGCAACAGTGAAACACGAATAACATCCTTCGTTTGTTTTTTTTCAGTCAGGTTTCACAGCATGTAGAGTAAGTCAGGCATAGAACTGTGGCATTTTGCTGTGGATACTTTTAATGTTTATATGTGTAATGTTAACAGGACAACAAATAGTGTTACGTTGTACTGGAGGGGTGGGGTTTATGGGTGTTGTACTGTTAAAGGTTTGTGGGGATGTAGTTTGTACAAGGTTTGAATGGATGTTTCTTCTGAGTTTTAATTTGGTAGAGATATAATGTCTTTAGGCTAATCATTTAATTTTTGTTTTTAATTTAGACTATGCATTTTGGGGTTGTATAAGTGTAGGTTGTACATGAGAAAGTGTGTGGTATTGACAGAGTATAAAGTGGATGTTATCTTGGATGAACTTAGTGTTGGGGTATGCTGGAACATGTTGGATAGTACAGCTAGGATGATAATGGTGGGTTGTGTGGAAGTGTGAAAGTAAAGATGTTAACTGGGCGAGTAGCAAGAGAAGTGAGAGAGTCAGCATGGAGGTTGGTAACATGGTGGTTAGTTGTAGTATGATATGTGTACAAATTTAGTGAAAGAGGAGGGGGTGGAAAAAGAGGGATGATGTGTTGTAATGGAAATGATATGGTGATGAGGTGTTGGTAATTAAGATGGTGGAGAGCATGTTATGATATACAAGATAAAAGGGGTGGGGAGTATGCTATGATATATAGGATGGAAGAGTGAACTGGACAGTGGCAGGAGTACTGAATTAAATATGGCAGAACTGCAAATAGTTAATTAAAAAAGGATACACTGTACATTGATTCTGCTTTGCGGTAGGTGGAGATGGGGGGGGGTTAAATATAGAGTAAATGGGATGGATGAGAACTGGGGTAAGTTGGGAAGCAGAGTGAGCTGGTGTGGAGCGAGGGTGAACAGAGTAAGTTCTACTTGTTCAGAATGTTGTGGGACAGAAAATCAGTGAACTGGGCCAAAAGGAGGTAGCTCTGTATAACTGTTACCATTTCCACTTTACAAAGTAAATTAGATCAAACAGGGAATTAATGAATAAAATTATACACTTACTAAATAGGACGCTGGTAGCAACAATAGTTTAGTACATAAAAAAATAGAAAAATAAAGGGAAGTATGATTGGTGGTGGTATGACAAAATCTACTGCTTATAGCGGAACTGTTAAAGAAAATATGAAGTGAAATTAATACCAAAAATGTTACTTAAATTACCTGATGTTGAAAAAAATGTGTGGGTGTTGGAGACAACAGGTTTACCTAATGTGGTTATATGAAATACTGTTAATAAAAGTAAAGGGAGATAAAATATCTAAATATGTGAGAGGTGTAGATTAAATGCTGCCTATGAAGAGAGATGTTATATTGGGCAATTTAAAATTGGGTAATGCAGTTTTTAATGAATGACAAGTTATACAACAGTAGGTAATGTACAGAGCTTCAGAATTTGTCCCTGATGTTGTGGGCATGACTTATACAAATACTACACCAAAACACCTAGATGTTACATGCCCACAGCAGGGTAGTAAACAGGCTATCCTTGACTTCGTCTTTAGCAGGCTACTCGCTGAGGTCCTAATGCATGTAGCAATCAAAACTAGGGGGCAAGCATACCTGGGAGAGTGACTGGTTCTGGTGGAATGATGGCTGCTTCAGCACTTCAAAGCTTAGGAAATGTGGAAGGTGCTACAAAGCTTTGGATACTGGCTAGTTATGTCATGTCCTTGGTAGGATATAACCCATACAACTTAGGCTGCTGTAGCCAGTGATTCAAAGATGAACATCAGACCTACCGTATGCACATTCAGAAAAGATCTGACAAGAAGTCTTGTGTCCAGTAGCTGCCCAAGGCTCAACACTAAGGAAACTATGACAGGAATTACCCAAAAAGGGGTTACAAATGAAAAACCTTGCATCAATAAAGCAGCAAAAGGAGAACACAAAGGTACCAGTTTACAAATTTACTCAAAAGTGTCAAAACAACCCAGGGCCATTTCCCTCCTGAATGATGCATTTATATGTCAAGACGGAAGTGGACGGAGATGATTGCAATGTGCACAGTGTAAATGGGGCAGACACGTTAGCACCCCAAGAAAGTTTTTTCTGCTGAACAGTCCTACCACATGAAGGCAAGTCCTATAGGTCACAAAAAGTATGCTCTCTCCTTATCAGGTCTACTTTTCCCCTTCTGTTTTTGCTGCCATACTTTCTACCATATACCCTATGCTAGTGTCCCTTCTCAGTCTCCAACAAGGTAAACAGGATCTCAGCACAGTACAAGTCTGACAGTAATGAATTATTCTTCCACTCTGGCTCACCCTTAGCCCTAACTCCCTGTGCAAGACATGTAATGAGGTCACTACAGTCTCTGTACAAAATGCTAAGGTGTCCAGTGCCTGCTGCAGACAGACAATATGTCAGCTCTATCACTTACTTTGTTTTGTCTGCCTCAGCTACACTTCCAGCCTTCATCAGGTGACCACAACCAGGCATGAAACTCCACAGGACAGCTGAGCAAAAACCCCCACCTTCTCCAGCACCTAGGCCCATAAAGCAAAAGTTTTTCCGGGTCCATCTCTCTATGGCACAAACTTAAGCTTATTCCAATCAAGTATAAAATTACCCTGCTACATAATATGCATGGTTACTGAGGTAGGTGCTGAAGAAGGGAGAGTAGCAGAATTAGCTATTTTAGACTTTTCAATGGGTTAATTAACATAAATGAGGATTTTTAAAAGAGAATAGGTATTAAGAAGGAAATTTAATTAAGGCAAGGCCAAGTAACAGTGAATGCCCTCTGCAGCCACATGTAGCCTTGGCTTTGATAAACCTTTCAAAAAACATAGTACTAATCACGCACAAGAAGTGCATGCAAACTCAAGAGATGGTGCCTTAAATGGGCAACAGAGGGCATTTGATGGGAAAATGTGATAATCTTTTGCAAAGCAGTATTAGCTGGTTCTGTTTTTAACATTTCATTTACAGTGACAATCTCGCTAACTTTCGACAATTGTACAAGATATTTTGACAAAGTCACGACACAAAAAATCTCAGTTTCTCCCCATCAAGGTAAGTAGTAATAGTCAAGATAGTGTCATAAAAATGAACAAAGTACAAAAGAATTTCTACTAAACTAATCAGCAGTTTTCTTTTATGTTTTTCCACATAATTGGGAAATCTGCTCAATCTACTGACAGTAAAACGTTGCACACGAATACTTCTTGCTTTCTTCCTTGGTACTTTCCCTCTCAATTTACTGAGTACAAGCATGCAGTATTTCCAATGCACATACTTTTTTGTTCTTCTAGATTACTGCCTCAGATTTTCTCAACAAAGATCCAGTCCCACTTGCATGAACAATGTTCTCTGTAGCACTCACTTCTGTTAACCACAAAACCGTAAGGTATAGACTAGGTGCTGCTGAAGTGTTAAATAGAAGTCTGCAACCATCAACCAGCTCATTACCTGATATCAACATAAGTGGAAATTTTTGGGCAGTTATTAGGGAAGATGGACATTTCTTCAGAAAATGTGGCTAGGGAGTGAGATAAAATGAAAGTGGAGTTTAAAAATATGGTAGATGTAAAAGAAAAATATATGATTAAGGAGTAACAAGAACTATTTAGAGGAACTGTATTACAGAAATAGGAGTAATCTCACAGAACAAGAAGAGGTGCAAATGTAGAGTTCTAAATACAAAATAAGAGACTACCTTGATAATATGCATGAGTTTGGAAAGACTGATGTTAACCAACTGTTTTTGATAAACCCAGAGCACAGGCAACAGAATGTACAAAGGGTTGTTACCAAGCATAGAGAGCATGTAAGGAAGATCACCACAGATCCTGTAAAGGTATTAGAAATATGTCGGAAATTTTATGAAAATCTGTAGAAAGAAGATAAATGTAGAAATCAAGAAAAAGTACAACTGCAAATGTTTATGGAAGAATTAAATATGCCAAGGTTAGAGGCAGATGAGGCTCAATTACTAATAATTAGGATAGGCGGAGATGAAATAAAAATGGTGATGTATAACCAGTCTATAGGAAAGTCTGTAGGAATTGCTGGTATTCCTATGGAAGCTTGCAAGCTAGGAGGAAAGAAAGAGATAAAGATCTAGATGGTTTTGTTGAGCAGTATTTTAAAAGGAGAAATATCAAAATTCTGGAAGAAAGACGTATGGCGTTATACCTAAAGATGGTAAAGACCCATCAGATCCAGTTTCATATAGGCCCATTTTGATTCTAAACCATGATTATAAAGTGCTCATGTCTATAATGGCTAAGAATGGCAAAGGTTATGCCAAAATTTATAGATATGGATCAATGTGGTTTTGTAGTGGGGAAGCAAATATTTGATAATATTAATAGAACAATAATGACCCACAAGAAGCAGATTGTAAGAAAATACCACAGTAGTTGGCAGGTCTCGATACAGACAAAGCATTTGACAGAGCAAGCTGGAATTTCATAAGTAGGGCAATGGAACATTTGCATTCCATGATAAAATAAGGTTAATTGGGACAATATATGCAGGATCAGAGGTGAACATTAAAGTGAGAGGGTTCTTCTCTGATAAGTTCTGTTTGAAACAAGGAACCAGGAAGAGGTATCCTCTTTCCCCTTTATTTGCATTATATTTAAAACCACTGGGAAAGAAAATAAGAGACTCAGAAATTCAACAATGTAACTGGTATGGTAACCGAGAAAAGCTGGCTTTATTTTCAGATATTATTTTGTACCTCATAAAACCAAAAAAGGACATTTCAGTTTTGTGAAACATTCTGAGAGAGTTTCAAGTCTTTTGGGGACACAAATTTAATAAAGATAAAACATAGCTCTAAACTATGTACCCACATACACATTGGTTCAGCAATACCAGTATTTATTGGGCCATGATAAAATTAAGTACTTAGGAGGATGGATTAAAAAAAGATTCTGTTACGGCAGCTAACGATATGTGGGAAGAGACTAAACAAAATATAATATAAAAACTGAGAAACTGGAAGCTATGTTTTATGAATATACATATTAAGATACAAGCAGTGAAAATGTTTTAGTCCCTTCAGTTTTATATACAAGTCAGGCATATTTTATTAACCAGACGAGAAGTTGTGGATAGCAATTAACAGAGAGTAAAGGATTTTATCTGGGAGGGGAAGAGGGCAAGAGTCAAGTGGGATAAGTTGATCCTTCCAATAGAACAAGGTGGTTTGAGATTACAAGACTTTAAGGGGTATTTCAGAGCTACACAGTTAAGGCTTCTATACATAGCACAAGCAGAAAGCTGGGATTTTGGATGCAGACCCTTAGGGAGAATTACAGTAACCACACAGAATATGACAGTCATAAAGTAGCAGAAAATATTCTGAGAACTATGCCAACATGATAATGGAGAAAGGAGATTTTGCCAATAGGGATGAGTGCAATTAGGGGTACAGAGAATAGGCAAGAGAGGGATGGAATTTACAGGAGAAAACTGGCAAAGGAACCAGGGTACTGGGAGCAAATAATTAGTGAGGGAAAGGTAAAGGTAACCAAATGGGGAGAGGCCAAGACTTCATTTGAACTGCAGGCTACAGATTGCCTTCTCTATCAAGGACTGGTATCAGAGTATAGGCAAAAAGAAAGGAATGCGGGATCCTAAGTGAAAGCCAGCAGTTTTTAGTAGAATCTAGAACAGAAGCTACTGATGGATAATTAGTAAGGCATATAAAATATTGCATGATAACTAAAGGAATCAAATCAGAGGAGGTTTGAAAGTACTGGGAAGAGAGACTGGATAAGCAATTTACAAAGAAACAATGGGAGGGTAAATGCATTGTTCCCATACATTTAACAAAGTCCAGAAAATTTAGGATATTTGCTTGACAAGTATTTGCATAGTTATTTATATACCCCAATCCCACTCCAAATATTTTTCCTCAGGTATATTGCAGAGATTGGAGGTTTGATAGGGAAGAAAGAGGTAATTGGGAACATTTTTTGGGAGTGTAATGAGCTGGCAGACTTTAAAAAGTTCCTGTAGACAACTCTTTGTGAGCAAAATGCTGTAACTAAGGAAATGATTTTTTGCACTGTGATACAGAACCGGAATTGCCTAGACATAGTAAGACCTTGCTGAGCTTAATTCTGGTGGCTGTCAAAAAAAAGCAATGACTAGAAAATGGAAATCAAAGTCTTAACCAATTGTATTTGAAGTAGTGAATACTGTAATAAGAGAGATAAAAGTACTGGAAGTGGGATCCCTAGAAAAGGGTAGGAGCAAATTACATACAAAAAATTGGAATTGTGGGAACAATACATGCAGAATAATGTTTTTGAGAAGGAATATGGTTTAAGGGAAGGCATAAATTGAATGAGCTATGCAATGCTTGACTGACAATTACTGTATAGAATATATGCAATGCAAAATGTTTGCAAATGAAAATATGTCAGTACGGTTTACTTTCATTTATATAAATGGGTGATTGCCTATGTAATAGGTGATAATTAAATAAAGATGTTTCTTGTTTAAAGAAAATAATCTGATGTCAGCATATTCTTTTTGCCAAGTTTCAGCACTGACATTAAAGACTGCTATAAGAAACAACATGTGTACATATTGGGTGATGTGATACAAAGCAATACAATACTCATTCACTAGATAACAGAACATCCTCCCTCCTTACCAAAATCTTCAAGTTCCTAAAGAAAGCTCCCTATAATGTGGTCACACTATGCTTTGCTAAATGCATGCAAAAGGCTTGGGAAATTTCTCTCCCAGTCAATGCAAAACAATTTTGGACTGTGTACTAAAACGGAGAGTGAACAGAAGGATTCAAATATCTGAGACCACATTACGCTTTACACCAGCTGTAAATAAGTACAAGTGAGTCACTTGTTCACAATGTATGGCATTTGTTGAGTGATAATGAAATATTTAAAAAAGTCACTGATCATGAATGAGGAAACAAGGCATCAGCCCAAACCTGAAACTGGAAGCCTGAAGGATGCAGTACAAATCAACAGGACAGTTTTACTGCTTTGCATTGGCACAAGTCACTGTTATGACTGCACTAACACAACACAACACAATACATCTAACATACTTAACTGCTGCCGAATGTTGAAGTGATTAAACCTTGAAAGATGATTCAAAGTCCTGGAAACAGTGGTAGAATTAGTGCAGGCTATGTATAGGGGCACAATGACAGAAGTATGAATGGAGTTGGGACTCTCAGAGGGGCTCCAAGTGGAACTGGTTATGGACTACATTAGCAAGGAGACAGATCAACAAAGCTGCTGTTTGCAGATTATGTGGCATTACAAGCAGACTCTGAAGAGGAACTTCAGCAAACGACAGGGGAATGGAATACAAAACTGAAGGCACATGAGATGAAACGGAGTACAGACAAGACAGTTATGTCAGCAAATAGGGGAAATCAGAACAAGCTGAATAGTGAGCTAAAAGGGAAAACAGAGGAACAGGTTTACAGCTTCATGTATCTAGGAGGGTTGGTTGAGGAGAAGGGAAGTCTGAATGAGGAGGTCACTGCTAGTATTAGGCTGCAGCTAATAGGCAAAGTATCAGGGTTGTGTGTGACAGAAGAATGTCAAAGACGCTAACAAGTTGTAGAAAACGGTGGTAAGATCAGTACTTCTGGATGGTACAGAAACCAGGACAGTAAGGGAGAGCAGTTGAGGAAGCTAGAGGAAATGAAGATGAAGTGCCTCAGATGGGTGGTAGGAAGCACACTGTGGGACAGACAAAAAAAAAATATATATAACATCAGAGCTGAAACCCAAGTAGGTCTATTTGCAGAGAACTTCAAAGGGAATAGATTATGGTGGTTTGGGTATATCTGCAGGAAAGCAGAGGATGATTTGGTGAACAAGAATTAGGAAAGACAAGACAAGAGGAACTGAAGATGTCCAGTAAAAACATGGATGGATTGCATGAGAGATGACCTGCAAAACTCAGGACATGACTGTCGAAGAATATAGCAGAATGGCACTAACTTGAGAGAGATGGCAACAGCTGATTATGATCATGAACCTTCACCTAAGACATTAGTGCTGTTGGCAGCTGAAGATTAAAGCAGTTTCTTACTCTGGAAATGTAGTCACAAAAAGTACTACTTAATCTTTTATTCAATTTGCATAAATCCCACTGCAGCCAGTGAATTCAATATGCTGCGCCTGAAGTAACATAAAAATGGAGAATAGCTGATGTACCTCAATGCTGTTCACCTTTATTCTGACGAATATGGAGGAAGAAATGGGTATCAGAAGGTGGGAATGAAAGAAGTGCTCCATAAAACAAGAAAAAGCTGTTAGATCGTCCTACAGCCTAACAATACAAGTCCTATTGTTCCTACTATAACAGCATCTTGAAGCAAGACGTTTCATTTTTCATGTGACATTAACCTCAGCACAACACTGTGACAAAGAAAAGGTTTACTAACAAGACAAATACTCCTATGGTCAACCTTATGCCCTGTGTCTCCTAGCATCTGTACACCCCCTACTATTATTTCATGCAGACCAAGGCCTAATATCAGGGATCTCAACTAAAGGTGATGCAACAGCACAATAGCTGATCATTTCACATCATGAAATATAATGAAAAGGCAAATTAATACTCACAAACTGGCTATTATACTTAGCTACAATTCTGTGTTTCTGATGTACATTTAAAATACCAACGCAAAAAGAGAATAAAAACTCCTTATTTAAAGATCATCATTCACTTACCGAGTTTCTATGAGATATACAGTATACATCTCTTGCATGTTCATCGCATTCTTCCCTGAACGTTTTTCTGCTTCTGAGACACTGATTTCTAATTTTTTCAGTAGGCATTCCTCCTCCTCTTTTTCCTCCGTCATCTTGAGGAAAATAGAAAACAGCATCATTACTGTTAATTAATTTAAAAAATGAATACTGCATCTGGATCTTTAAACAATAAAGCTAACACTAAAAACTTAAGCAAAATTTATTATCAAATCAGAATTCAAGTAGTACAGAAAATAATAGTTTAATCTGTAATTTTCTATATTTCTTTCCTATACTAATTTCACTCAGTTAGTAAGCGCATCTTTACAACTATCCAGTGCTTACTTGTTGCAGTTTAACTCTTCTCAGTAAGAAGGCAGTAGTGGTACTTCCACAACTGTAGCCTCGAGAAACTGATATGAAAGTTAAGTGCCCTAACAACAGAGCTTTCATAACATGATCCTCCCATAGTAACCTCTAAAACTAAGGACACAGGTACCTCTCAGCACCTCAAACTTCTCCAAACTGCCATCCCATACTGTACCATATCAACACCCAACTTAAGAGTTGAGGTAGCTACATAGAAGGCAAGGATGATGATTAGAGCTTCAGTGTGTAATACCCCATACCTCTTGTAGTGGAGGCCCATGGAATTTATGCAAATGACCCATTAAGGACATACCAGTGTCTCAGCTCTGAATACCTATGACTTTTTTTTATTTTTAAAGTCTAAGGGTATATTCTGGCCAATAAAGCCAAACCATGCATGTTTTAGCCTTTTTTGACCTCGTCAGTACAGCACAAATGGACTGTTTGGCTATACTTTAGAAACACAGAGCATAATATCAAGCCAGATATCCATAAACATTAGGGTGCCTACAAAGTACCTTAAACAGAATCCAAATCAATGGATAAAAAAGGTCACACAGACAAACCACTCAGTAAAAGTGCAAGAAAGACCCAGCCATCCTAATTTGGCTTAGTCTTCTTTGCTGTTTTTACAAAAGGGTTTATCTATGTGACCCTTCTACCCCCTGGTTTAGATCTCAGTGAGCAGATGAAGAAAATGGCTTTCCATTTGATGCTGGCGAGGGACATGCATTAATCCACAACAGGACTCTCACCACATGCAAAAATGTTTCAACATCACAAAACAGCTCATGAATTACTCATGCAGCATGAGAAAGCATCTTGTCAGCCTGTCAACCACCCGACTGGACTTGCCAGTGACATGGACTGGTGCAAGAAAATGAGCAGTAGTATAACCCATTCCCAAATTCTCACAGCTTCCCAAGCAGGGGAGAAGATTAGGTTCCCTTATTGTTTGAGACACCCATCCATCCATGGATTCAGCCCTGCAAGTACACTTCCAATATGGTACTCACCTGCAAACATGTTAGAGCTGTCAAGTGGGTAATGGTTAAAGTATGACAAAAGACAATAACTGACAACTAAAAGTAGATCAGTCTTTAGAAGTGCATAAATAAATAAGGAAAGAGAGCGTTATCCTCCAGGGGAAGAAAAATGGGTTCAGGGAGCTATACAATGCATGACAGATAGAAGTACTGACGGTACCTGGATATTACAACAAAATAAAGTGAAATGGCTTCAATGCAAGACGCGATTGATAAAACATCTTACCTTTAAACATCTATTGTAAGCCCATCAGTTACAGGAGAGCCCACATTCTGCCTCTCTCAGTAGTCATCTTGGGATTAGTGCTTCTGTTTCTCCTGGTGAGAGAAGGAGCACAGGGACATTATTTCCTGGAGACTACTGATCACCAGAACGCATATCAACTGCTTCATAGGTGACAGCTTGGAATTTGTACTTATATTCTGCTCCTCGTAAGGGAAGGAGCAGAGTGTATCGATTTCTGACCGTTTCTGGTTGGACAGTGAGTGTTTGCTTAACGTTCCTAATTGGTCTGGTTGTTATTCACGGCATCTACCAGGAAAAGGCTACAACTAACCAACAGACCCTTGCATCATCTGGGGCAATACTGTGGATCACCAGACAGGCTATGACCAGCTTTTCATCTTGAGACTGGTGCTAACGTTTTGCTTCTGGTGAGAGAAGAAACAAAGGAGCATTGTACCCCAGCACAGCAAAGCTGTGGTGCGACCAGCACTAGTTATAGGCAAGCAGTACCCATTCATGATACTGACAAGCTAATTCTTTGTTTTCATTAAGTATTGCTTGATTTGTTTCTAACTTCAGAATATGTGCCTAAATACATCATCCTTACATTTTCAGGGTCTACGTATTAGATTCCCCTAAAGTGTTTGGCCATGCTCTGTACAAACTCAGACACCTATAGTAACACATTTCCTGTAAAAGCACGATTCAAATTTCTCCAATACCTAGTTGCACACAGGACAACTACTTTGCCGTGATAACCACTGTCCCCACAGTTGCAAACCAAATACTCCTGAGATTGCTTTATATTCTTACTCCACCTATCTAATCAACAAAAAGAGGTATGCTATCATGCATATGAACTTTCCCCACTATCTCAGTTACCAACTTGGTGGCTATGGGCATCCTGAGGCAATGTAGAAATAGTCTCATGTTTACTGACAACTAGTTAACTCTCAAACAAACTGATATGGTATGCAAGAGATGTATTTACACAATGCCACTGGAGGCAAAGCTCTCACATGAAAGTACTCAATGTCAATAAGGGTGTCAGTAGTACACACACTGTACCCATCACCCACAATTCAAAGCAGATATATAGACCCACATATGCTGAGGCACGTAAATGCAACCTTCCTAAAAGTACAGTTGTGTAGACTTATCATAAATGGAGATGTTAGAGTGTATTCACTGTTGCAGTCATTACATTTGGGTAATCTGCTGGCAGGTTGCCCTCAGTCGGCCTGATTAACAAAGTCTTGGGTCCTGCATCAGTCCCTTCTTCCATGACATCAGGTCGTCAGGGGTATAAAACATGCAGCCGACGCCATTACATCAGTTTTTCTTGCCCCAGATGTCAGGTGCCCCCCAAATGGGGAGCATAATATACGCGAAATTAAAAACACAAAAATATACCTCCAAACAAAAGCAAATACACCAAAAAGGCTTTTAAGCATAGTAAAAGAAAGTAGAGGTTTAGTAAGAGAAAAAACAGGGGGCTGGAGGGAGGGTAACCAGGACTGCAACAGTGAATACACTCGAACATCTACATTTATGGTAAGTGTACACAACTGTACTATGTTCTTCGTGTTTCACTGCTGGTCATTACATTTGGGTAGATTCCCAAAGCTATGGTCGGGAGGATGGATTTATATAGCATTAGGACCAGCTATAAGGCCCTGCAAAACAGCAGTGGCAAAGCCAGCTCTGAATTTAGAGAAAATTGGTAAGTGATAATGCTTGGTGAAAGTATGAACTGAACTCCAGGTAGCAGCTTCTAGAATATCCCTGGCAGGAACACCTCTGAGAAAGGCTGTAGAAGTAGATGCAGCCCTGGTGAAATTAGATCTGATCCCCTGGGGGATAGGTTTGCCATGGTGCTTATAGCAGAAATTAATACAATGGCTTATCCATTTAGAAATGGTTTGCTTTGAAATAGCCTTCCCCTCTGCCCCTGCAGCAAATGCTACCAGCAATTGTTCAGATTTTCTTCGAGATTTAGTGCTGTCCAAGTAGAATCTAAGTTGTCTGTGTACATCCAATGAATGCAGAATCCGCTCTCCCTTATTCTGTGGCTTGGGAAAGAAAGTTGGCAAATGAATGGACTGATTAAGAGTCACACTGGATACCACCTTAGGCATGAAGGATGGATTGGTCCTGAGTGACACCCTGTTCGCATGAAAGATGATGAAAGGCTCCAATGCCATAAGGGCCTGTAATTCAGATATCCTTCTAGCTGAAGTGATTGTTAAAAGAAAGACTGTTTTCCAGGAAAGAAATTTTAAGTCTGCAGCAGCAGTTGGCTCAAAAGGAGGTAGAGTGAGTTTCTCCAATACAAAGTTAAGGTCCCAGGCAGGGGTTGGAGCTCTCCTGGGTGGTCTCAAGTTTTTGGCCCCTCTGAGATACTGCTTTAGCAGAGGATGAGAGAAGGGGGGGGTTCTGTGTTGTAATGAGCTGAAATAGCAGAGGCATGGATTTTTTTATGGAAGAAAAAGACAGGCCCTTGTGAAGCATCTCAGTTAAGTACTGCAAAATCTGAGGTAAACTGTGCGTTGCTGTGCTCATCCCTTGAAAATGATTCCAGGCACAGAATCTTTTCCATTTGTCAGCATAAGATTTTTCTAGTACTAGGTCTTCTTGCCTCCAAAATGACATCCATCACAGGTTTGCTGAAGGATGCTAAGGGGGAATTTAAATGATTAGCCAAGCTGCAAGATTCAGAGTTTGGAGCTGAGGGTGCAGAATTTGGTTCTCCTGCTGTGACAGCAAGGAAGATGTCTGAGGCAGGTGCCATGGAGAAATTTGTGACACACTGCGCAGGAGTGGATACCAGTGCTGACGAGGCCAGTCTGGAGCAATCAAAATCATTTTTGGTTTGCCCTGTTTGACTTTTAGTAGAATATTGGAGAGCAGAGGCAGAGGGGGAAAGGCATAGACTGATAGGTCTTTCCAGCTGAAGGACAAAGCATCCACTTTCCAGGTTTTTTTGAGAGGGGTTCTTCTGCAAAATTTGTCCAACTGGTAGTTCTGGGGTGAGACAAAAAGATCTATGTCTGGGCTCCCCCATTTGCATGTCAACATGTTGAAAAACCGTGGTTCCAGTTTCCATTCGTGTGGGTCCACAAGATTTCTGCTTAGTTCGTCTGCCAGAATATTCAGTTTTCCTGGCAGGAATTGAGCTTGTAATTGTTCTTGGTAGCTCAAGGCCGTGTTCCACAATGCCATGGCTAGTCTGCAGGGGGGTAGGAATGTGTACCCCCCTGCTTGTTTACGTACCACATAACCATGGTGTTGTCCGTCTTTACCATTAGTTGTCCTGGATGAAGGTAGTCCTTGAAAGCTGTCAGTGCATTCTGTACAGCTAGCATTTCTTTTTGATTGATATGAAGGTGCATTTGATTTGGGCTCCATTTGCCCTGAATGCACTTCCTTGCCAGATGAGCCCCCCATGCATAGTCTGATGCGTCTGTAGTTAGGGTTTGGGCAGCAGGAAGTGGTATGAATGGCAGCCCCTTGTTTTGGTGGCAGGACCCTGCCCACCATAGGAACTCTAGGCGCAGGCAAGGTATGACAGGAATCATTGTTTCCAGCCTGTGACAATGTTGACTCCATAAACTTTTTAAGTATCACTGAAGTTTCCTCATATGCCGTCTTGCATATGGAATTAGAAGAATGCAAGAGGCCATGAACCCCAAGGCTTGCAGTATTTGTCTTGCAGTTAGCAGGGTTTTTGTGGCCACCTGTTTGAAGCAAGTCACCAAATTAATTTGCTTTTCTGGAGTAAGGAAAGCCATCTGGGCAGTTGTATTCAAGCTTGCACCCAGGAATGTAATTTTCTGACAGGGTACCAGTTGTGATTGCTTTTCATTTATGGTGTACCCCAGACAAGTTAGAACCCTTTTTACAAACTGCTGCGAAAGTGCCTCACTGAGTACCGGCGAACTGGCGACTGGCTTAGAAGAAGCGGCGTCGGCAGTTTTGGACCTCAACGGCCTGTCTCTGTCTTTCTTTGCGTTTTTTCCGTATTCCGGTAGTCAAATGGCTAACCGACATCATTTCTAGATAATTAAACCGAGAACCGAAATATTTAGAAGCAAAAATGTACAGACGACGGATAGTGCACTGATTAAATAAAGCACAAATCCGACAGCAAGGTACATCGTGGTCAGGGCCTAGGTAAGGAATACAGTATAAATGAAAATCCTTATGAGGTATTTGCTTCCCACAAGTAATACAATTATTAACTTTTACCGCCATCGGTAAGGAGCAAGAAAAAGTTTCCCCAACGGGGTACTTAGCTTTTGGTTGAAGACTTCGGTTCTGAAACTCGAAAACGAAAATTTCAGGAGTCGGACGACTGGCACTTGCGAACTGCTTCTGGCACCGCGCGGCAAGAAAGACTGATGTAATGGCGTCGGCTGCATGTTTTATACCCCTGACGACCTGAAAGAAGGGACAGCAACCGATGCAGGACCCAAAACTTTGTTAATCAGGCCAACTGAGGGCAACCTGCCAGCAGATTACCCAAATGTAATGACTGCAACAGTGAAACACGAAGAACATCCACAAAGACCTCCTAGACGAAGTGCACATAAATACCCTCAGCAGCCCAAAATCCACACTTTCAAAACAACACCCACATCAACTTATGGAGCCTCTACGCCCATAAGGCAAGCCACCACACAATCCAACATTCTGGTCACTGGAGACTTCATCATGAGACACATTGATGTCTCTCTCACCAGGCTGCGCAAGGAGAAAGACATGGCCAGTTGCATATCAGGGGCTGGGATCTGCCACATTACACACACACTCGGGTCAGTGGACCATAAGTATGAGTACAACTCAGTTATAGTCCATGTGGGAGTAAATGATCTGAGACGTACCTCCCTAGGGTATATTAAGAGAGAAACACTAATCATCCAACCTTTACCCCACTATTAACTGGGAATCTATATGACACCAAACATACTGGCACAGAGATTCCTGGATTTTGTAAACACAAACTCCCAGAACCAGACAGTCAATACACCAACCAGGGTGCAGCCATACTGGATCTGGTCCTCACTAATATGGGAGAGTGCTGTACATCCCCTACTGTAATGTCTTTCCTTGTAAGGTCAGACCACAAAATGGTCTCCTTTGAAGTAAAAATAAAACCTGGATCCCCAGCTAAACCTGAAATATTCATGAACTACTCTAAGGCTAACCTCCTGCTATTAAGTGAAAACCTGGCAAAATTTCAAGCCCCCATAAACCCTGAAAACACTGCTACTTATGCAGAACTGTTCACAGAAACACTGTACACGCATGTTAATAGCTGCATAGAGGCAGCTATATCCACCAGGAAGAAGTACAAATCTAACTCAAAAAAACAAGCCACCCTGGTAGAATCATAAAAAACAATAGGCTGGACAACAGAAGGGAACATCATGGCTAAAATTAGGAGATGCAGCACCCAGCAGGATAAAAGCACCCTCAAACTAAACAAACATCTCAGAAAACAAATAAAGTCTACCAAAGCCAAATTTGAGATGCATTTGGCCTCCCATGCCAAGGACAACCACAAGGCATTATTTAGTTATGTCTGCAATCTCAAAGGCAATACGCAATTGTGTGCTGAGCTCACTAGAAATGGAGCCACCTATACTAAGCCAGGGGTCCGAATAGAGAGAGATGAAAAGTCAGCAAGCAAAGGAGAGTAGCAGTGCTGAAATTGAATTCATCCTCAAGTCTTGGTGAGTACCTTCATGAAGTGGACCCTATTTTCTACAAAATCTCACCAAGGCAGCACTGATATATAGACTGTATTTATATAGCATACATCATGGACAGAAGTAGATCAAAAATTAAAAAAGACAGCTGGGTGCAAGATCCACAATAAAAAAGTGCCCAATCCTGGTAGGCGCACTGGTGACAGGACTCGAAAAAATTACAATGTAGAATCTTCAAAATGCAGAAACATTCCTACAATGGGACCAGGCCAGGCCCAGGGGGAGGATGGCCCCCCTGTTGTAGAAGGAAGTAGCAGTTAACAAAAATTACAAAAACTGATAGGCCAAAGTGGAGCCATAAAGATGACAGAGTGGACTATTGAGGATAAGAAAGAAATTATGTATTGTTACTGTTATGCAAAAAGCCCAGAATTTCCAGACACAAGATACAGAAAACAATTAAGAGAAAAATTACAGGAAAGAAAAATACTTCCGCAAGAAAAACTGTCAGAAGCTTCAAATAAAAATTTGAGGTCATTAATACAACAGATTTTTGAAAAACAGTATGTAGACCAGGAAAACTTTGATCTGTTTTGGAAAAAGCATCATCTGAGGAACTGCAAAATTATAAACAACAAAATCTACAAATTTTTGAAAAGTATAAAAAAGAAATATGGACATGGGAAAGAAAGAGATATGATATGGTGCAATATATATGCAAAGGCGAAAGCCACATTAATCAACATAAAGAAGGCAGCCTCAAAGATATTCGAAGAGAAATACAGGCAAAGGCATTCAGACATGGAAAATTTCACAATAAAAAAATAATATCACAAAGAGGGAATGTAGAAAAGAAGATCAGTGAAGTAGAAGTTATAAAATAAAAGTTGAACTTATGGAGTGCCTGTGAAGTGAAGGATTTGATGTAGAAGGCCTGACACAGGTTACAAAAGTAAGGAGAAATAGGAAGATCATGAGACATCTGAATAAGAAATATGGACATGGGAAAGAAGAAGAGAGTTAATATGGTGTAATATATATGCAAAGGAGAAAGCAAAATCAATCAATACAAAAAGAGCAGCACAGAAGATATTTGAAGAGAAATACAAGCAAAGGAATCCGGACATGGAAAATTTTACAATACAAAAAAAAAAGAAGACAGAGGAAAAGTAGAAACGGAGATCAGTAATGGAGGAGTTAAAGAAATAGAAACTAAGGCTATGGAGCACCTCCAAAGTGAAGGATTCAGTGTAGAAAATCTAATTCAGAAAGCACCACAAAAGGATAGAGCAATGGAACTTCAAATTAAGGGGAAACCAAAGGAATGGGAAGCAATTGGTCAGGGTGCCATATGAACATATTTTGGAGCCTTCCACAGGAAATGAGTATAAACATTCACTTGAAGGTGGACGGCAAGGGAAGGAACAGGAAACTCTGACATAGTTAATGTTTAGGAGTGATAGGTCAGGGAGTTCTCATGACAGAGCAACGGACGGCACAGAATGAAATTGAAGAGAATATGCCCACAGGAAGATGCAATAGAACTTTCTATAGAATGCCCGCAAGAAATGGAAAACAAAAAAGAAAACGAGCTAAGAGAAGAGTTGCTTGATTTAATAGAGAGAGAGACATGTTAAGATCAATGAAAGAAATAGACTGCAGAAGGTCAATAAAACCCAAAAAGTCAGAAGTTTGATAAAACAAATGAACACAATAATTAGGACCCTCCATAGAGATCCATGTGATATAAAAGAAGTAAACAGGATATATCACATATCACTGTGCAGCTAAATTAATAACTGATAAAGTTCTACCACAAGAACACAGGGTAGTGAGGGAGAAAAAAAAGAGAGAAATCGAATACCATCCTGGAAATATTGAACAGAGAAAACTATAAAGCAGTTAAGACAAGAAGTGTCACTGTTAGAAGACTATAGAAGAGGGAACAGATCAACACAAATACTAAGACAGATGTGATAAATGCATTGCGCACTATAAGAACACACCAGGATCTATCATGCACTATCGCAAATAAAAAAACGAAAAATTTCAGCACAGGCAGAAAGACTTAGAAGATATAAAGATAAATATAAAGGAAAAGTACAAAATAAGCAATTTATTGATGATCCAAAAAGGTTTTATAGAAAATTGGGAAAGAAGGTAAAAGGAATTGAAAGATTGCCAAAAAAAGAAGAAATAGATATATTTTGGAGAAATATCTATGAAGATCCTGTGGAACATAAAGATGTTAAATGGACAGAAGAAGTTAAAGAAAGAATAAGAAGTTTAAAGGTACAGGATATGAAATGAGATGAAGTAACAGCCAAAGAGATTAAATAAAGTTAAGAAAAGCCCTAACTGGAAAACCCCAGGCCGAGATGCTGTACCTAACTTTTGGATAAAAGTATTAACATCTTTGCAAGTAGATTTAGCCATGAGTAAGAACTATTTATATGCGCACCCCGAAAAGACACCAACTTGGCTAACAGGAAAAACAACGCTCCACTTAAGAGTGAACCTGCAAGCTACCCATAGAAGTATAGACCAATAACTTGCCTTCAGACAATGTATAACTAAACACGGGAACTGGTGCAGATAGAATTTATAGTCATTTAGAACAAAACTCAATTGTGGTAGTAGAACAAAAGGGCAATAAAAAAGTCATATGGAACAAAGGATCATTTTGTTGTTAAAGTCACAGTGGAGAACTGTCAAAGGGGGAAGAATCTAGCTATGGCATGGACTGACTACAAAAAAAGCATTATAAAGTATCCCACATTCATGGATAAAAGAGAGCTTACAAATGTATAAGATACATCCTACACTGACAGTGACCATGAAATAGTGGCAGACCACTTTGCAATTAAGCCACGATAAAGGACAAATTATCCCAGGGATAAAAATTCAATGGGGGATATTCCAGGGTGACTCTGCCACCACTGCTATTCTGCTTTGCCCTTAACCCATAAAGCTGTCTACTTTACAGCTTAGGCCATGGCTATAATTTGGCTCCTAGAAAACAACAAAGTATAAAGACTTATCTTCTCTTTGTCGATGATTTAAAATTGTATAGCTCATCAGATGAGAAACTGAAAGCACAACTGCAAGTTGTCAAAAATTTTTCAGATGATACAAGAATGTCATTTGGTCTTGATAAGTGTGCAAAAGCAACCTTTAAAGCAGGAAAACTGCAACACCAGGGGAAACATCAGTTTGGAACAAGAATGTGATATAAAAGAACTTGAGCAAGGAGTGTATAAATATTTGGGAATTGATGAAGGATCAATAAAACACAAACAAATGTGAATAAAACTTAGTAAGGAATATTTCAGAAGAATGAAATTATCCTGAAAACAGGACTAACATCTAGGAACACACTCCATGCTATAAACCAATTTGCTCTTCTTGTCCTAATTTACAGTTTTGGAGTGAATGACTAGCCTCCAAAATGTGTTGGACAGATTAGATAGGAAAACAAGAAGGGTGCTTCATGCTCATCAAATGATTTATAAAAATCAGTGCATACCAAGATTATATATTCCGTTCTGAAAGAGGGATGGGCCTCCTTGAAATTGATTACATGTATAGATCTGTAATTGTGGGTCTCCACACATCTACTGACCTCACAAGACCCAAACGTAGTGAAAGTTTTGAAACAAGAGGAGAATAAATCCAAGACGACTTCTCTGCTTAATCTAGCAGAAGCATATCGGCATCAAGCAGGAGTGGAAATCAAACCAGATGTAGATAAAAAACAGGCAGCAAATGAATGTGCCAAAAAACAAAAGAAAGAATATAAGGTAAAGGACCAGATGAGAATGCAAGAAATGTGGAAAATGCATAAACATAGTTGCAAGTATAGAAAACTTCTGGAAGAACCTCATGATGAAAAGGAACAAATGCAGGAATGGTTAAGGAGAGGCGAATTCAAACCAAGTGATGAAAGATTAATATTGGCAGTCAAGACAGTGGGCTACGTATACGTTGTTTTACAAAGTCCACTGAACATGTGGGAGAAACAGACAAATGTAGGTTTTGCAAAACAGAATTGGAAACAGTTGCACACCTCTTTGCTGGTTGTAACATACTAATGGTAGAAGGACTGTATACTGAAAGGCATAACAATGTGGCGAGACTGCTGCACTGGAGATTTATGCTACTGAAGTGGCTGAAAAATACTGGAAACATGAGCCACAAAGCATCATAGAAAATGAAGTCTACATCACATGGTATCATCTATCACCAACAATTCAAAAGATAGATGCTAGAAAACCGGATGCAGTGGTCCAAGAAAAGAAGACTAAAGTAGCATTGATCATGAAATCGCAACAACCAGTGACTACAGTGTCCTGCGTCATAAAATATCAGGATTTGCAAGCAAAAACTAGAGCAATGTGGAAGAAAGATACCCAGACAGTTCCAATAGTAGTAGGAGCAATGGGTCTTATAAAAAAAAATAAATAAATAAATAAAAAAAAAGAGTTTACAATCATATTTACATATGCTACTAATACATGTAACGCAGTACGAATTATAGGAGGAGTCATTACTAGGCACATTGCAGGTACTGAGAAGAGCACTTTTGGTTGACAAAGAGTGAAACAATACTAATTTCAGGAACTTTAATCGTGCTCTGACTTAGGAATGCGGTCCATTCCCGTTATGGTATTAGAAACCCAAAACATTTGGAGAAATTAAAAAGCCAGAGGATATAGCAAACCTACTGGCCGATAAATTCAGTTCAACTTTAACCCTCTCGCTCCCTCAATCTTCCCTCAAGAAATACCGTCAAATACAACTCCCCCTGCTATCACTAGGGAACAGGTCCTTAATGCTCTCTCAAAGGCCAAGAACACTGCATCAATGGGCCCAGACAATATCCCAGGATGCCTTCTAAACAGCATGAAACATGACCTATCAGGGCCTCTGGAATTGCTATTTAACTATAGCCTCCAAACAGGCTTCGAGCTTCATGAATGGAGAACAGTAACAGTCATCCCTCTGTAAAAACGTGGGCCATCTACAGACCCTGGAAACTACAGACGCATACATGTCACTAGTCTTGTATGTAAAGCCAAGGAAAGAATGATCACAGAATTGATCAACAGTGATATAGTAAACGTCCAGACACTGCACCCAACCAAGTTTGGTTTCAACCTGATGGACGTCTTTGAGAAGGTCACCAAAGTAATGGATGAGGACAAAATGGCTCACATTGCCTACCTTGACCTTGCCAAGGCATTTGGCACAATACCCTACTTGGGCATTGCTGACAAACTCAAGAGGTTTGGTACAAACTCGTATGTCATTAGGTGGATAGCCATCTGGCTCACAGATAATTCCCAGGAAGTTAAAATTGGGGAGTCCACCTCTACAAAGAGGCCAGTCACAAGTGGAGTCCCTCCTCAAGGATCAGTCCTTGGTATTTACTTCTCTGAAGTCAAGGCCAATGTCAGTGGTCTCTGGCTGACTAAATTTGCAGATGACTGCAAATCAGAAGCTGTCACTGAATCCCACACTGACACAAATGTTCTTCAGGAGGGGATGACACAGACAAAAAACTGATGTTAGAGCCATGGACTACAACTAAATCCCAAAAAATGCATAACAGTACCCTTCAGGAAGTCATCCACCCCAGGTAACTATCATATTGACAACACACCCCTTAGAGTTGACCCAGTAGTCAGGGACTTAAGGACACGGATAGTAATCTAGCCTATCATCATCATGTGTACAGTAGAGAGGAAATCATTCTATTCTGCACAACTTATAAACAAAGGTATAGTATCCAAGTCCAAGGAAGTCATTGTTCCACTGTATTTGGCATTTATCAGACCTATCATTGAGAACAATGCCCCCCCTTTGGTGTGTACCTAAGTAGGCATATTCAACAATTAGAACATCCACAGAGGTTCCTCACTAAAAGAATACATGACTTAAGTAAAATGTCTTATGCAGACCGCATCAAGGCTCTATCCAGATTTCCTACAGGCTTCTGAGGTGAGATCTATGCCTGACATACATGGCATTGTCAGACCCTACCCTGATGGACCACCTGCATACCCACAAAACAAACAGCACCGAATTACCTGTTCTAAAGACTTAAACCTTGCCTGTGATATAAATAGGACCTGCTGGAGAGACACGTATGTATCCCAGAGACTACTCTGTCTCTGGAACAGGCTCCCCATCCATGTGAAGCATAGTTCCTCCCTAACCCAATTCAACTGCAACCTGGACAACTGGATGGGGAACAAGAAATTCATCCGTGGTTTGGCATCCATGTCTCTAATGCACACAGGCAACCTGTAAACGGTTCATCTCCTAAGCCCCTGCTTACACTTATCAAGGGTAACAGAACTTGTAAGAGATTTGGGTTTCATGGCTTGGCTTAAAAAGGCCCTTGTGGTCGTTAGCCTAGTAAACACCTATGAATCTATATGAAAAGGTACTGAAAAAAGCAGAACTCTTAACTATTTCAAAACTCTCAAAGTATTATTCAAGAATGTTAATGCTATTACTAATTATGAAAAAATATTAATATATACTTTTCGTTTTTTTTAATGTTAGCATCATATGCAAGGAAAAAAATCTAGCACAGCAAGGAACTTGTGTAACTAGAGAGGAACATAGAGCAATTAAAGAAAGGATTCTGAGAGGGTTTCTCAGCAGACTATACAGCAGCCAGAAAGTGGGGTGTGATAATACTGATGGACAGAGGCACTACAGCTGCAATGGATTAGAAGTGGGATTCTTTTGGGAGATGACATGAAAATAAGGAGGTCATTAATAGGGAGGAAAAAAAAACACTGATGTGTTTACATATGTCCCCAAACAGGACAGTGTTAAAAAGGACACTAAATAAACAGATTAGTTACCAAGAAGAAATATTTATTATGCATGGTGACTGGAATATCATAACTACAGAAGACGTCTCAAGGGGACCTAGAAGACATATTATAACCAGACAGGTGGTTTCTCAACTTGCACAGGGAAGTCTTTAGGATGCTGGACTTTGTTATGGGGACTTGCACACATTGTCTTTTCACCTGGATCTCTTTCTCTCAAAGGTACAACAACTGGGCTAGGTTGGGCAGGTACTATATTTCTCAGGAGCACATCTACCTGATGAAATCTTTTCAAATACATTCAAGAGCATTACCAGACAATGACAGATTTTTGGTTCAGTTTAGAATATGGTAATAGGCACAAGTACTGGACAGAAGCAGCAATACAAGACTCAGAAAGCATGGGGTGGCTGAACATGGGAAAGGAAGACTTGGATAGGGAAAGGTGAAAGGAACTTCAAGTTACAGTTCCAAAATAAGGACAAAGTGGGCAGACTGTAAGACACTACACCTCCAAGGATTAGCACATATTAAAACATTACTAAGGAAGATGGAGAACTTATTCTCAGGCAAAAACAAAGGAATTGGCAGAGTGCAAAAAATATGGAGTATTACCGTGAAAGAATAAATGAAGGGAGGAAAACTACACCAAGACAGCAAGTAGTATAAAACTTAAGAGATGCAAAAGTTGTCAGATATAGAAAGAACTAGCACACACTTCAGGCATATTTAGGGATTTTACAAGAATCTCTATCAAGAAAGTACAATTGTGTACACTTAGCATAAATGTAGATGTTTGAGTGTATTCACTGTTGCAGTCATTATATTTGGGTTATCTGCTTGCAGGTTGCCCTCAGTCGGCCTGATTAACAAAATCTTGGGTCCTGCATCGGTTGCTGTCCCTTCTTCCATGACGTCAGGTCGTAAGGGGTATAAAACCTGCAGCAGACGCCATTACATCAGTTTTTCTTGCCCCAGATGTCAGGTGCCCCCCTAATGGGAAGCAATTAAACATAAAAGCACAAAGATATACCTCCAACGAAAAATCAAATACAACAAAAAGGCTTTTAAGCATAGTAAAGGAAAGTAGAGGTATAGCCAAAAGAAGTAAGGGGCTGGAGGGAGGGTAACCAGGACTGCAACAGTGAATACACTCGAACATCTTAATTTATGGTAAGTGTATACAACTGTACTATGTTCTTCGTGTTGCACTGTTGCAGTCATTACATTTGAGTAGATTCCCAAAGCTATGGTTGGGAGGAGGAATTTGGATAGCATTAGGGCCAGCTATAAGGCCCTGCAAGACTGCAGTGGCAAAGCCAGCTCTGGATTTAGAGAAAATTGGCAAATGATAATGCTTGGTGAAAGTATGCACAGAACTCCAAGTAGCAGCTTCTAGGATGTCCCTGGTAGGAACGCCTCTGAAAAAGGCTGTAGAGGTAGATGCAGCCCTGGTGAAATGAGGTATTCACTGTTGCAGTCATTACATTTGGGTTATCTGCTTGCAGTAACCCCCAGTCGGCCTGATTAACAAAGTCTTGGGTCCTGCGTCGGTTGCTGTCCCTTCTTCCATGACGTCAGGTCGTCAGGGGTATAACACATGCAGCCGACGCCATTATATCAGTTTTTCTTGCCCCAGATGTCAGGTGCCCCCCTAATGGGAATCAATTAAATCTACAATACAAGAACATACCTCCAACAAAAAAGCAAATACACCAAAAAGCTTTTTGAGCATAGTAAATGAGAGTAGAGGTATAGCCAAAGAAGAAAGGGGGCTGGAGGGGGGGTAACCAGGACTGCAACAGTGAATACACTCGAACATCGACATTTATGGTAAGTGTACACAACTGTACTATGTTCTTCGTGTTTCACTGTTGCAGTCATTACATTTGGGTAGATTCACAAAGCTAAGGTTGGGAGGAGGAATTTAAATAGACTTAGGACCAGCTATAAGGCCCTGCAAGACTGCAGTGGCAAAACCAGCTCTGGATTTAGAGAAAATTGGCAAATGATAAAAGTATGTACAGAACTCCAGGTAGCAGCTTCTAGGATATCCCTTGTAGGGACGCCCCTGAGAAAGGCTGTAGAGGTAGATGCAGCCCTGGTTGAATAGGATCCGATGCCTTGTGGGGTAGGTTTTCCATGGTGCTTATAGCAGAAATGAATGCAGTGGCCTATCCATTTTGAAAAGGTTTGCTTAGAAATAGCTTTCCCCTCGGTCCATGCAGCAAATGCCACCAGCAGTTGTTCGGATTTCCTTTGAGGTTTAGTCCTGTCCAAGTAGGATCTGGTTGTCTGTGCACATCTAAGGAGTGCAGTATCCCTTCCCCTTTGTTCGGTTAGGAAAGAAGGTAGGCAAATGAATGGACCAATTAAGAGCCACACTGGATACCACCTTCGGCATAAAGGAGGGATTGGTTCGGAGGGACACCCTGTCCGCATGAAAGATGATGAAAGGCTCTACTGCCATAAGGGCCTGTAACTCAGATACCCTTCTTGCAGAAGTGATCGCTAAAAGGAAAGCTGTTTTCCAGGAAAGGAATTTTAAATCTAGAGTAGCAGCTGGCTCGAAAGGAGGAAGAGTGAGTTTCTCCAAGACAAAGATAAGGTCCCAGGGCTGGAGTTGGAGCTCTCCTCGGTGGCCTTAAATTTTTGGCCCCTCTGAGGAACTGCTTGAGCAGTGGGTGAGAGAAGAGGGGAGGCTCTGTGCTATAATGAGCTGAAATGACAGAGGCATGAATTTTGATGGAGGAAAAGGACAAGCCTTTATGAAGCATCTCAGTCAAATATTGCAGAATCTGAGGTAAATTGGGCACTGCTGCGCTCATGCCTTGAGACTGGTTCCAGGTGGAAAATCATTTCCATTTTGCAGCATAAGATTTTCTAGTACTAGGCCTCCTAGCCTCTAAAATTATATGCATCAATGATTTACTGAGGGGTGGAAAAGAAGAGATTAGGAAATTAGCCAGGCTGCTAGATTCAGGGTTTGCAGCTGAGGGTGCAGAATCTGGTTCTCTTGCTGAGACAGCAGGGAAGGAGTCTGAGGCAGGTGCCATGGGGCCAAGCGTGACACACTGCACAGGAGGGGGTACCAGTGTTGGCATGGACAGTCTGGTGCAATTAAAATCGTCCTTGGCTTGCCCTGTTTGATCTTTAGTAGTACCTTGGAGAGCAGATGCAGAGGAGGAAAGGCATAAACTGATAGGTTTTTCCAGCTGAAGGATAGAGCATCCACTTTCCAAGCTAGTTTGTGGGGAATCCTTGTGCAAAATTTGTCCAACTGATGGTTCTGGAGGAGGCAAACAGGTCTATATCTGGGATCCCCCATTTGCTTGTCAACATGTTGAAAATCCTTGGTTCCAGTTTCCACTCATGTAGGTCCAGGAGGTTTCTGCTTAGTCCATCTTCCAGTGTATTTTCTTTTCCTGGCAGGAAGCGAGCTTGTAGATTCACTTGGTAGCTCAAGGCTGTGTTCCACAATGCCATTGCTAGTCTGCAGAGGGGGTAAGAGTGTGTACCCCTCTGCTTGTTTAATGTACCACATGGCCACAGTGTGTCCGTCTTTACCATTACCATTAGTTGTCCTGGAAGAATGTGGTCCTTGAAGGCTGTCAGTGCATTCTGTACAGCTAACATTTCCTTTTGGTTTATGTGTAGGTGCATTTGACTTAGGTTCCATTTGCCCTGAAAGCACTTCCCTACCAGGTGAGCCCCGCCATGCATAGTCTGATGCGGCTGTTAAGGTTTGGGTGACAGGGGGTAGTGCGAATGGCAGTCCCTTGTTTTGGTGGCAGGTCTCTGCCCACCAAAGGAACTCTAGGCATAGACAAGGTATGATAGGAATCATAGCTTCTAGATCCTGTGAATGTTGACACCATAGGCTTTTGAGATACCATTGCAGTTTCCTCATATGCAGCCTTGCATATGAAATTAGAAGAATGCAGGAGTCCATGAACCCCAAGGCCTGCAGTATTTGCCTTGCAGATAACTGGGTTTTTGTGGCCACTTGTTTGAAGTAGGTTTTCAAATGAGTCTGTTTCTCTGGCATGAGGAAAGCTATCTGGGAAGTTGTATTCAAGCTTGCTCCCAGGAATATAATTTGACAGGGTACCAGGTGTGATTTTGTTTCGTTTATGGTGTACTCCAGACAAGTCAGTACCCTTTGAACAAAGGCCAGATGATTCAAAAGAATGTCCTGGCTTTCTGCCTGAATTAGACAATCGTCCAGGTATGGATATATTTGAATATTTCTTTGCCTGCAGAATGCAATAACTGGAGCTAGGCACTTTGTGAATACCCTGGGTGCAGTAGATAAGCCAAAAGGCAGTGCAGAGAATTGATAGTGCATGTTGCCTGCTTTGAAGCATAGGTATCTTCTGCAAGACTCCCTGATAGGGATAAGTCTAGTGTTGGCAACCATGCATCATTGCCTAGCATAGGAAGCAGCTGGTGAAGAGTCAGCATCTTCAATTATGGAATCACCAGAAAGGTATTTAGAGTAGAAAGGTCCAGGATAGGACGCCATGTATTGCCTTTTCTGGGTACCAGAAATAGTCTTGAATAGAAACCTTGTCCCTTTTCCTCTTCTGGTACCAACTGAATAGCCCCCATGCTTAAGAGAGAGAGTACTTGATTTTGGGCCTCTGCACACTGATTTGGGGGTAGATCTGGCCACCCGCTTGGTGTTGGTAAGGTGTGGAAGTGAAATCTGTAATCTGGCCACCTGCTTGGTGTTGGTAAGGTGTGGAAGTGAAATCTGTATCCTTGGGACACTATATTTAAAACCCATTTGTCCTGGGTAATATGCTCCCAGTTTTTGGCCTGCAGACCAATCTTTCCACCTGAAGGAGCACTCAGTTGGGAAGTGCTTGGAAGTTTTAAAAGCAGGTCATTTAGATAGTTTTCCATAGGGGGGCGTCTTACTACTCTCTGATTTGGGTGCGAAAACCCCCTCACTGCTTAGTCGTGTGTCCCCTGGAACTGAAACCTGGGGTTTCTACTGTGTCTGGGTTTGGCTTGAGAAGACCTGGAAGGGGCTGGAAAGGACCAATGCCTGCTAAATCTAGGAGGCTGAACTTGTAAGAAATCTTTAACAGTTTGCATAGATTTAGCTTTATCTTCCATCTTTTTAAGAACTTCTTCAGCCTTGTTGCCAAACAGGCGGTCCTGATTTAAAGGAACATCCAACAATTTAGCTTTAACATGATCAGGCAAAGATTGCTCCTTAAGCCAAGCATGCCTTCTGAGCACAGACCCAGTAACAGCAGCCCTGCAAGAGGCCTCTAAGGAATCAAATCCACATTGCAAAGTACGCTTTCCAACCTGTTCAGCAGAATGCATTAAATGGTGTAATTCTTTATTTTCTGCACAGTCAGGAATCAACATAATTTTCTGTTTAAGCAAGCCAATAACATGTTGCTGATACTTTAACATATGAAACTGGCAGTTTAAAGCCCTAATGGCCAAGGTTGCAGAAGTGTAAACCTTCTTGCCCCATCTATCCAGCGCCCTGGAGTCTCTATCAGAAGGGGTATGATTTTTAGCAGTAGAAGCCTTAATGCCCTTGGGTCCCTGTGAAATAGTCTCTGGATCCGCAATAGGATTTTTAAAAAGTAACTTGTGTGAATCAGGAACCCTGTAATATCAGTCAGGTTTTCTGGGAGCAGGAGGCAAAGAATCAGGGGCCAAACTAGATTCTGAAAAAGCATCAACAATGTCTAGTACAGCAGGAATAGCTAAAGGCCAATGCTGAGGTAGGAGTAAGAAATCCTTAAGCCTCTTTTTTGAATCAGAAAAATAAGGGAGCATTTCCACTGGGAAAGCCAGGAGAGTATATAAGGTTTCACCAAAAGAAAAATCCTCTGGAGGGGAAGCAGAGGGAATACAGTCCTCTGCATCAGAATCCTCATAAGTAGATAAGAGCAAATCCAGATCATCAGAAGAATCAGAAAAATCAAAATCCTGTTCAGAAGCTGCATAAACAACTTCAGTCCTAGGTCTCTTAGAAGGGGGAGGTTGACTACCCCTGATTAGAGTTATAAGATCTTCAGCCATTCTTATCATTTGTTTTTTAGGCGTAGAGGCCTGAGCACGCGGCCTGGGCATCGTTTTTTTAGGCATGGTTCTAGATTTAGGCCTAAATGAAGAAGGAGGCGTCAGTTTAATATGCAAGTCCGTAGATCTGAATACACCCTCAGAAGCCGGTGCCTGCACAGTGGCTCTGGACCCATCCAAGGTAGAGACATCCGCGGGTTCCATAGTTGAAGCATCTCGTGGCATACCGGACTCCGAATGGGTCTCAGTAGAGACCTGCGAATCAGAAGTAGCAGGTATCAAGGACTGTGAAAGCGCCTCACTGAGTACCGGCGAACTGGTGACTGGCTTAGGAGAAGCACTGTTGGCAGCTTTGGTCCTAGGCGACCTGTCTCTGTCTTTATCTTTGTGTTTTTTCGGAATTTCAGTAGTCGGATGGCTTACTGAAGACATATTTGGATAACTGAACAGAGCACCAAAATATTTAGAAGCATAAATATACAGATGATGAATAGTTTGTTGCTTAAATAAAGCACAAAACCGACAGCGAGATACGACGTGGTCAGGGCCTAGGCAAGGAATACAGTATGAATGAAAATCTTTGTGAGGTATTTGCTTTCCACAAGAAACTGACTTTTACTGACATCGGTTTAGAGCAAGAAAAGTTTCCCCAACGGGGTACTTAGCTTTTAGTTGAAGACTTCGGTTCTAAAACTCGAAAACTAAAATTTCAGGAGTCGGCCGACCGGCACTTGCAAACTGCTTCTGCTTCGGGCACTGCACGGTAAGAAAGACTGATGTAATGGCGTCAGCTGCATGCTTTATACCCCTGACTACCTGACGTCACAGAAGATGAGACAGCAACCGACGCAGGACCCAAGACTTTGGTAATCAGCCCGACTGATGGCTATTGCAAGCAGATAACCCAAATGTGATGACTGCAACAGTGAAACACGAAGAGCATCAGCAACTTGCAGGATTCTTACCATTTTCTTGCCATTAGCTACTATTTTCATGTTTTACCTGCTCTAATTTTTTCTGTACTGATTTATTAACTATTTGATCCCTACGACTCCAGACTTTTCCAGCTTTCTAAGCTAATACTGAAACTTTTTTGCCTGTCAGTGGAATTTTTTTCCCATTTAGGACAGTTTTTGCAGGCTGCTCTTAAAGAGAGTTGTTCAATCTGCATTGCTGTGAGTAATTTATTTTTTTATTTATTTTTATTTTATTTATTTAACATTTGTTGACCAGGAATGTCTGACTAGGTTCCACAGAGCCTGTTTTCAGCGGAGGCCCGGGGAGAAACGCTCCAGATGCATGTCTTTGGAATGTGGGAGGAAACCGGAGTACCCGGAGGAAACCCACGCGAACACAGGGAGAACATGCAAACTCCACACAAAAGGCACCCCAGCCGAGAATCGAACTGGAGAACCTCTTGCTGTGAGGCGACAACATTATAATTTGCTATTAGCTTGTTAGCACCACTAATTTCTATTGGCTTTTTGCTTGTTTTTGCCTGCTTTAATTACTGCTCGATTGTGCAGCTTTCTGCTCGTTTAAGCTGAACTTCAAACACATTGTACACAACACATGACAATCAAGTATCCAGTAGGCACATGCTCTTTGCATCCTTGAGTCACTTTTGAAATGTATTGCGCTGTGCTTACAAAGATTTCTGTCAGCTGTGCTGGTTCTATCACTTGAGAGTCTTGAGACACCTGTACCTGTATCACGTTTGCCTATGCTACTAGTGTTTTACTTTTGAATAGTTATACTGTACTTTATAGTCATTTGGCACCATGCCTACATCCTACATCAATTCTGCCTATCACTTTTCTAATGTACTAGTGCACTTGCTAAGTCTGTGGTACCAGTAACCTTTGTTGATGACTGTGCTGTCCCTCTGTATCACTTTTAAATGATCATACTGTGTTCGCTTTCTTTCTGCCTTATCATACTGCATACACGTATATGGTTCTGCCTTATCAAACTACATTTAAGTAGCACTCATGTACAGACTCATTTGTTGGATCAGTGCATACACTATTTGATCATACCCCTAATATCATACTGTGTATACAGTATCCAATTCTGCCTTATCATACTGTGTGAACAGTACTTCATTTTCTACCTCATTAGTGGCACCAATACATACACTGAATTGCAGTACCAGTGCATAAACTGTTAGACAATGCAGTTAATCAGTATAGCACTCACACTACTATTACTATATACCCAGTTAGCACAGAACCTCGAACCATTATTGAAATCCTTCCCCATCAGACTGGTTATCATATGTGGCATAATACCAACATGCACCAAACGCTTCCTCCATTAAATTTTCCAACACCAAGAGACCACAGACTGTCCTTAACACACCTGTTGCCAGTCTGCTAGCATTAGGTGCCTTCAGGCAGTGCAGCAACTACCTCATATTCACCAACAAAACACTGTTGCTACCTAACAGCTCTACTTTTATGAAAGCTACAGATAGCCATTTAAACTGGAGACAGACTTCTCATGTTACTCAGTTGTCACAACTCACAATACCACAACACTAAACACTAAACCTGCACTTGCTGGGGTACTAACTAAATCCTATCCAAATCAGTTTAATGCAATGCACAAAGACAAACCATACACAGGCTGTATTCCTAAGACCCTGCAGCTGCCTACGCACTCATAGGTGCCTCTGTAGTCAAACATACTAAAATACCATTCACTAGGCAGAAGAAAAAGTACAAGTAAACTCTCACATGGCAGAATTTGTGACATTACCACAACACTTGCATCCCTTCATCCTACAGGACTCTGATCCACTCACCTCAAGTACCCACATGACCTGGGTCAATGCTCACAAGAGTGAACAACCTCACATGCTCCACCCTGGAAGACAGGAAGGAAGACATGGCTGTGCTCTCAATGCACATTTCTTTCTTTTTTTTTCTCAATTGTTTTTATTGAAAAATTTAACAAAACATTGGCATCTGATAACAGAATTATAAAACAAATATACGTATCCAAATGAAGAATAACTAAAATAACCATTTACAATGGTGTTTACTATAAAACAAATCTTTATAAACAGAAAAAGAAATATGATGAGTAGTTTGTTAATTATTAAAGTCGGTTTATCCAGCAGTTCTTTGAATTTTAACTATATATTATATGAAGAGACTATTCTAGATGTTCTTGTCTTGATCGTGATAAATTCAAGATGACAAACTTCAGTTGCCAAGTGTACAAATCCCTTCATAGTACGAGTAAGTAATTATTGGATTTACACCAACTAACTCCCTGAATATCTTTCCATTTGGCATCATAACGGTTATTTAACCAAGAAATTATTGTCTTAACAAATGAAGATAAGGAATATAATTCTAAATCTGGAAGGCCAATACCACCTGATGTCCAATCTTTAATATGATGGTTTAAAGCCAATCTAGGCTTACTGGGAAACCATAAAAATCTCAGAAACAAAAAAATGAACTTTTTTTTTTTGGGGGGGGGGGGGGGGGTAAAGATTTTGTTACATATAGAATTGTAGGAACAATTTTAATTAAGGAGAGTCTCTCTTCCATAGTGAAAAAAAATCATTCCATTTATTGAGAGTTTAAGGAATTTAAATTACTATAATTAAGGTTTATTATATCTTTAATATTATCGCACAAGATTAACCTTAAGTAAGTGATTTTGCCATCTTTCACAATGTATTTATATAATTTTTTATTCTTTTATTAATATAATTAACAGGTAGTATTTTAGTCTTATTCTCATTAAAACTGAGTCCCGATTTCTTCTGGAATATTTCTATTGTTTGGAATACTGCAATAAGAGGAGAACTGCAATCAGTCAAAGTTAATAGGACGTCATCTGCAAATAATTGTAATCTGGCATGAATGCACATTTCTGAGGCCGCAAAGAAACTAGTCTTGAGCAGGATCTTGACATTACCACGAATGACACTGCAACACAAACAAAACTGATGTCAACAGCTAGATCAGCAAACAATATTATTCTAGGGGGACCAAATGTTTGTCAGCTTGAAGGAAGAGGTTAGAATGTCTTGCTCGTTTTAAAACGGATTCCCCTCAGCACTCTACATAACAGAAGACACATTCTCTACCCCCATAGTAACTATTTTTAGGCAAAGTTGATTTTCTACAAACTACCAACTTAACAAATCCTAGTCAGGCTCATCTCAAACGTAGTACTGCTCAACACAAGAAGTTTAAGCAATTCAGCGCTGCAAACTTTGCAAAGTGAAATCCATGATTTCTCACACAAACTTACCTCCTTTGTTCTAATCTGGAACAAATAATGCAATGTCTGGAACAGAATGAAGTTAAAACTATGGATAATGAAACCAAACTCCAAGAAATAAAACAAAATCTGCAATTAAGCAACACTGCCATCAAAGACGTGCATCAAAAAATGCTTGATCTTGAAGCTAGAAGTCATCGGAACAACATTATAAGAGGAATACCAGACTATGTTGACAATATTCATATCATAACAATAAAGGAGATTTTTAACTAACTTCAACAATAAAGCTCTGATGAATGAAACTGTAATACAAAGAGCTCACACATCTCTCAGACGTGCCCAACTTGCTGATACTCCAAGACAAATCTACGTTAGACTCCTAAACTCTGCACGTTCAAAGTTTACTAAACTCTGCACATTCAAAGTTTACTAACAGCCTTTAAAGCAAAAAAGAACACTAATTGGAGAGATCATAAAATTACCGTCCTGCAAGACCTACCATTAGAATTCAAGCAAAAACGACAAAACCAATCCAAATATTGTGCTTACCTGGTAGAGAACAATATTCGTTTCCAGATGAAATATCCAGCAACATTAATTTTTTACCAAAAAGATACAAACACAATCTGGAACGACTTGACCTACCTTACAAAGTCGCTATACATAAGGTAAAGATCTCCGTTGTTTTTCTCCTCATAACCTCCTTCCAAACACTTATTTTGTTCAATAAATTACTAAAACGCTTACAACCTGGTAAATTTTAACGTTGCAACATTCCATATCCCAGAAGCCTCCTCCAAGTATGATGCTGCGCTAAACCTTAACCTTTCATGACTTCTGAAGTCCTTTTTGCAGCACTTCCTGCCCCTTAGCCCTGCTGGGATTAAATAAGTGTAAATCGTTGGAAACACTCGTATTATCTTTTTTTTTCTTTTAAACATGGGGAGTAATTTTTTTTACATGGTGAGTAATTTTTTAATTGTCTGTAAAGTGTTGGATGATGCTATATGTACAGCTGTTGAAGTGTCTGTATGTCACTGAGGAAGTTGCGTCTTATGCCTATGTTTCAGATCCATTTGAATCTTGCAGAGCAGCAACCTGACTAGCTCAGTGTAAGAAAGCTTATTGTTTGAAACAGCCTGCTAAAGTGAGGTGTGTGTGGACCCTGAGAACTTAGTGGGTTCTGAAAAATCTCACTGAATGACATATCTTATGGTCACAAACATAGTGCTTCAAAACCTAGACTTGTAATGAGATCTTAATAATGTTGGATACATAATGTCAAGGATTTTGGACTATAGGTGGTCAGCACATGTTCATGTCTGTTAGAAGATGCAGGTTGCTTATCTGCCAAGGGGGGGTATAGATACAGATTCGACATTGCAAAAGGAAACTGCAGTTGGGTTGGGCGGTTGTGCTATGTTACATTACCTGTTCTTTGCTTTTTGAAACAAATGTATAAGGGTGGATTTGCACAGTTACGGATAAAGCCATTGTTACCAGGTCTATAGCAGGGTTACATAATCAACATGCTGTAACTTTAGTTTGTTATTGTGAAAAACAGGTCAATCATACGGAATGCATGGGTACTCCTGAGTTGCTTAATGAGTCAGCTAATTAACATATTGCTGGACATATGCTAAACATACTTAATTTACTTTTGCAATACTAGCTGTTATTTTAATTCATAAAATATAAACTAGATAAACGACTATGTGGCTGTGAAACCTTCCCAATCTGTAGTCTAACAAGGGGCTTTTCATCATGCTGTATTGCTCTCCTGGTATCCAACCCTTTAATATAATGTGCAGAATGTTATACATATTTCTCATTGTACTAATTAAGATTCACTGCTACAGTTCATTCCTGACGTTTTGTAGTTTGGAGAATCTTACAACCTAAGCATGGTGTTTCAATTTCATGAGGGGAGGAAAAAGAAAAAAAAGAGGGGGGGGGTAAATAAAAAAAAAACTTGCAGCTTGAGCTTGTAAGCAGTAGTCCCTTGAGAAATAATCCTCAGTTCCAACTGGAAGGACCGATACTAAAATGGCATACCTTGAGATTCAATGGGGCTGAATTCTGCTAATGTGTATTGAAAAGGTTGCAGATAATGATTCTCCTTGCTTACATCTCGAGAATAGTGTTTTGTTTTTCGCTGTAACTGGATGCTCTATACTGCTAGATCAGCACTATAATGCTTACATTGGGCAATTTTCTGAAGGTGGTTGTTACCACAAACAAATCCTATATATTACCCTGCTAACATGTTTACTTACTAGCTTCTTGGCTAATTTTCAAAACCTACAGAACATTGTCTTTAATACCTGTTTGATACATTTAATGCTCTGTCAAAGGTGCATTTAGCTTGGTTCTTAACTCTACTTTTGTTGGTTAATGTCTAGAGTTTTTTGCTAGGATCTAATTGCACAATGACCTTGAAATAGTTGAAATTTTGCCTTAGATGGTTGTTCAGATGCCTTGGGTTGGAGAATTATGAACTCACTAACTATGATCGAGAATACTGGTATTACCTCATTTTGAGGCAGAACAATGATACCCTTTTACCTGTTCTTTGCTTTTTGGAACTATTACTAACTGATGCAGTTTGAGCTTCACTCCAAGGTGAAGTTTCATAGCATTGCTCTAGTGTTGGTCTCTAATCCTGTTAAGTGGGTCTCCACTTTTCTGAACTGTATATGCTGTGTTGTTGGGCAATAAATATTTGTATAACCCCTTGACTGAAGCCCCCCAACTTATATATGCATCTTCTCCGATAGAGGCAACATTTAAAAGTCTACTATTCAGTTTAGAAGTTTAAATTCAATCACTCACCAAATCTTCGTGGTTACCCCAATGTTTTTTTTTTCCTTCACAAGTAGTACTATACTGTTTCAACTATAAAATAAATGTTTGTTTCAATTGGTAATTCACCTGGTATAACATGTTCGCCAGGAAAGGTACAACCCCACCACTCTTTGATGTTACCTATGGTTAATTGTTATTGTCAACTTTAAATTACCTTTCCTGGAAATGGTCACTCAAACTGACTCCCTATCTACAAGTTGGATTAGCAGCTAGCTCTATTAGTTTGTATTCCTAGAAGCTCTCTCTGCCAACAACTCTCTATGCACCACACTGGTAAAGGATTTAGCAGTAAAACTTCCTTTTTTCAGGTCACAATATTGGGTGCAGCTGGGCCTTGTGTTATTTCTGATGACTGTCTACATTTGGAACAAAGTCAGTAGATGTCAGAATATCCCTCTGACAACTTAACTTCTTAACATTTTGATAACTTGGCTTCTATAGACAAAAACTTCCTAAAACTGAACACAACAAACCTAAGTCTACTTTTCCAGAGGGATGAGTGGATAGGCAGCAGTATAGGAATTGGGGAAATTGGATGTCACACTACTTAAAATCTACTCTAAATTTGATAGTTCAAAATATTACTTCAGGTTAAGCTTTTCAGCAGCTTGAATAAAACTCTAAATTGTACTTATGATAACAACTAATTAATGGAATATAAATGGACTCCAGGAAAAGAAAATAAGGAACTTAATTATGCACCTCACATTTCAAAATAGAAGCAATATAACATACTTAAAAGAGACCCAAATGACAGATGAGCTGGAATAGTGACAGGAAAAAGAAATGGGTGAAACTTTCATCGCAGCCGGTTATAAGATCTCGTCTGGGGGTGGCTATTATTATCAATAATTCATTTCAAGAGGATATTCAATTTACAAAAAGTGATTCCCAATGGCTGATGGTGCTTCTTTGTCTGCACCTACCCTTGTTGTGTCTTTCGGCTTATACCGGTTAGGGGTCGCCACAGCGGAACTCGGTCCGCTACTGTTTGGTAGTGGATTTTTACATGCCGAGTTACCAGCCCTGACGCACAACCTTCAATGAAGGCACGCCCATTCACGCATGCCTTCACACAGAAGACGCTCTAGCTGAGAATCTAACGCGACAACGTCTTGTGAGGCGACAACGCTACCGCAGCACCATGACCGCAGGTGGTTTGTCTGCACCTACCCTACGTTTGTTAAACCTATGCTTTTTCTTAACATTTATGGACCTTGCTCCAATCAACACATCTTTGTCTATGAGATATTCAACATACTATCTAAATATCAGAATCATTATCTCATTATAGGAGGTGACTGGAACGCTTTAATGAACCCTGATAAAGATAGATCGCACAAAGTAATCAGACAGTCTCAACAAACCACCTTAGCTCTTGATGAATTACAAAATACCTATGAATTAAATAGACCCCCTACACGAGTTTGCAACATGATGAATCAATAAATAGATTTACTTTCTTCTCGTCAAAGCACAAATCCTGGTCAAGAATTGATGCTTTCTTAATTTCACAAGCCCTCACTCACCACAAAAATACACTATAAGGTCTACCCAAGATCTATACCAGATCACTCTAAAATCCATATCTCAATAGTCAACTCTAGAATTAACCTAAGATCCTTTATCTTTAGCAATTGGACCCTAAACTCGAACATCCTACGAATAGATGAAGTTATTCAAGAAATTAAAACCACTCTCACCCAGCTTGAAAAGGACTTTATGCTTACTCAGATCCCCTATGGCATACATTGGGCAGCTACTAAAGCGGTTACAAGAGGATATATCATTCAAAAAGCCTCGTGGTATAAGAAAAACAATAATGCTTCCCAAATTAAATTAGAACTACAACAAAAAGAAACTGAACAACAACTTCAACTTAAATACTCTAATGAGGCCCATTAAAAATGACTGATCTGCAAAAACAGCTCTACAACCTTCACTTGAAAAACCATTCACTTGCAGAACTGAAATGGTTATATAAATACTCAGACAGAATGGGCACAAATTCCCTCCAATACACTTGCCAAATTATTAATATGAAAAATGCCCCTCCAAGATAAACGAAATTAAACATAAAGGAACAATAAAATACACTGACCACAACATCATAAACTCCTTTGAAGAAATTTACAAAAGCATATATAATCTTCCTAATACAGATTCTAGTAAACAATTCAAGGAATTTATTCATAACATGGTATTCTCATAACTTAAAGATTCCCAAAAGAGTTTTTTTAAATCTCCCTCTAATTTAGAGGATATTAAACTTGCTATTAACAGACTCAAAGTAGGCAAAGCCCCAGGCCCAGATGGATACACGGCAGAATTTTACAAAAAATTTTCAGACCCTGTTTCCTAAATTCTGCTAAAAACATTCCCCTACATCATTTGTTATGGCATAACTGACGGATATCTTAATAATTCAAATAACATTCTAATCCTTAAACCAAACTCTGATCCTCTAGATCCAGGCAATTATAGACCTATTGCCCTAATCAATACGGACTTTAAGATCTTAGCTCATGTCATCGCTAATAGACTGAAAAATGCTCCCTCACATAATACCACAAGAAACAACTTGTTTATGCATAATAGGCACATTTATGATAACACCCTACTCCTAGACTCCCCAAAATCAAGATCCTAGGTAAGGATACACACCCCCGTTATGCTTTAACTGTAGATGCCAGTAAAGTTTTTGACACAGTAGATTTAGACTTTCTATTCAACACCCTGTCTTGCTTTGGGATACCAGATGATTTCATTAATACTATAAAAGTTTTATACCAAAATGCCTCCACTACTTTATATATAAATAAACTCAGATCAAACCCTGTTAGAATTTCAACGGAACACGACAAGGTTGCCCCCTGTCTCCCTATCTCTCTAATCTTTATCTGGAACCTTTACTTTTAATAATATCCCAAAAAACATATCACCATATACCTAAAATCTTAGATGTAAAACCTCAAATTTTCTGCTTTTGCTGAATATCTTAATTTGTACTTCGAACTCCCTAACACAGACCTGCATAAACTGCTAAATTTGTTAGAGTCATTTTCAATCATATCTAATTACAAAACCAAACCCAGCAAATCTTACATATTTTCTATAAATCCTATTGGCCACAAAGAGTTCTCTTTCCCGGATATTCAGATTAAACCTAATTACCAATTAAAATATTTAGGCAGAGGTTTCTCACATAACCCAATGAGACTTTAAAAATTAATTTATTACACACTTGGTCGATTAACGAAAAAGACATCTCATTTAATTTTTCACTTCTATCAAAAACTAGTATCATCAAAATGAATATTCTACCTAGAATTCTTTATCAGCCAAATGCTATCCTTTCTGACTGCCCCCCCCCAAAAAAAATTCTTCACAACGATGGAAAAAATTATTTACAAGTTTATCTGGCATTCTACATCTGTTAGAATTAAATATGATAAACTTTCACTCTCAAAAGACAAAGGAGGCCTGGGCTTACCTGACTTCAAACTTTACTATAAAATTATAAGCTCTGGAAGAATGATCCAAATTGCCAACTATGATTCAATTCAAGGTTGATGGACCCCCCAATGGATCAAGATCTGGCTTAATCTAATTAAATCTTACAACATTAATCCAAAATCTCTCCCCTTCCTTAATCTAAAATACTGTTCCAAAACCAATCTACACCCCCTTCTCAAACACGATACACAACTTTCAAAACCTGCTCAAATCAATCTATCGGCCACTCCTGAATTCATACAACCTATCTACTTAAACCCCAACCTAAAAATTATCATCCAATAAACTTAGCACATTTCTCCCTAATTAAAGACATTAAGGTCTGGGATCTATTCAAATTAAATAAATACAATACAACACCCTTAAGGGGAAAAACTAAATGTCCCCCCCAAAAAATATGAGGTTATCCTTAGACCGCTAATGACCCTCTAATATCTCAATTTTCCTTGGCTAATATTAATGAACAAGACAAAAACAGCCAGCTTAATTATCTGACCCTTAAGAACAAGATGGTATCCAAGATATACAAACTAATGACTGCTATAAAAACCCAAAACACTCATTTACTCATCCTACTGGCAAGATAAGTCAACAGATTTCCACTGAAGATGAAAGACTGGCTATAAAAAAATACATTGAAACTAACCCCCTTTAAATGATTAATTTACACCCAGATCATGATTAATAATGCCCATTTCACACCATACATCCTAAGCAATTTCAATTCCAAATATTCACCCTATTGCCCTTATTGCCCTAATGAAAAAGCGGACATGTTTCACATATTCTAGAGTTGCAAGGAAGTCTTTAAATTATGGTGCTCCTGAGAGTCAAATTGGAAAAAAAAGGTCATCAAAAATCTACCTTCTCATGGAAGACAGCAATCCTACATATCACTCCTGGTGTTCTCCCCTGTATCTTTAACCATATTCTTATTACAATATGTGCTCTCGTTAAATACTATACAACCATAAACTGGACTGATAAATCCCAAATCTAAAACTTGCTGTTAAATTCATATCCTCTCATAAACTAGCCAATACTTCCCCCTTGAAAACATACACAGTTGTACAATTACATAAACCTGGTTTCAGAGCAATAGTAGCATGTCTTTACTGGGCAATAAAAACACAGGACAACATTTCTTTAGTCTACTGAAACTGCCCATCACTCATTCATATCCCCTGGAGACTGGGGTTGCTTTGTCAATAGGTGGAGTGTTTATATACATTTATAATCTCATAACTTCACAGCTAATCCAACTGAAAAATTACCGAGAATTCTTGCATACTCTGGTATCTATAAACAAGTCTACCCATCATTGACAACTACAAAACCCCTTCAGTGTCTCCCACAGCCCACAATGCTAACTTAAACAATTCAAGTGTTTAACAACTGAACATAACACATTAATTTGGGAGATTTCAACTACCTATCCATATACTGGCAAACATACACCACAAACCGCAAATATGGACATCATCAATGCCAACTCTCTTCACCAGGTACCTTCTCTACCAAAGGTTCAAAGCTACATGACCTTCTTATTACAAATGCAGCATAATATGCTCCTAACTCATAGATGCTACCATTAATGGTCCAATCAAACCACAGTGCTGCCCTTTTTTCCATAAGTACCCCGGCCTAAGATGTCCCCAAATCCTACCACCTTTCTGAATTTCTCCAGGGACAATCTAACACTCTCAAGATCTAAGGAGATTTAAAAACTCTCCATTCCATGTGGACTCAATAACAAATACAGCAGATTTATACGACAGATTTCTATTTCTACCTAAACTACTGCAACAAGGCATTTATCACAAATACAATGCAAATTTGGAAACAAGGCAGCATGATGGTAAATACTAGAACTAAACAATAAATTCCAACTAGACCATGCTAGAAGTAACTTAAAATGTAAGAAAAAACTCACCTGCAAAACCCAGTACAAATTAAATATCACCACATCAAGCAAAGACAACTTCATAACTTTTTTTAAAACTACGTCAGGAGTCTTAGTAACTATGCTCAGCCATGCATAGAGTTGTTCACCAACAGTACCACTTACTCTAACCCACCAACAAATCATTAGGCAAATTTAGTTCACATTTCATCTCTTCCCTGCTCTATTCTCACTCTTCAGTCCATACCATCACCTACAACTGCCCCAGAACCAGTCTTAAAAGTCCTCTCTAAAACCAAAAACAGTAGCTCCATGAGTTCAGACAACATACCAATCACACTCATTTGCATAATACATTACCTTAACAATTCTCTCTTAAACCTATTTAATATTTGGTATGTCTACTGGGTAAATGCCCCTTGACAGTAGGACAGCTACGGTGGTACCCCTCCACAAGGGGATCCCTCCCACCAACCTACAGAACTAGACCAATTAGCTTTACCAGCATAATTTTTTTACAGTAATTATGGAGCTCATAAACAATGACACTGTCAACCTACATGCTCTTGATACTAAACTAGATGCATTTCTTTGAGAAGTTACTGAAGCACATCAAAGTACATGATTTACCTAGATTACCAAAGCCCTGTGACACTATCCCCCACACAGTTGAGTCTGGTTGCACTCGCTCCTTAAAAATGCAGGTCACCAGCGGCATCCCACAGGATTTTTTATTGGGGGAACTCTACTCTTCAGCATGTATTTTATTGATATCCAATCAAACGTCTAGTGTCTCTGGCCAACTAAAATTGACGATTACAAAATCGTAGCGGTCATCAACTCACCAGATGGCACTCACTCTCTTCCAAAAGGGCCTAACCCAAGTAAACTCCTGGTGTTACAGCCATAGTCTTAAAGTTGGTGCAAAGAAATGCATTATTATTTTCTGTGGGAAGCAATATCACCCCTGCATCTACCTCATAAATCATACTTCTCAAAATAGGTGCTGTATAAGAGATCAAGGCACATTTGTGGATAAATTCTCTTCTGACCACATCTCAACTATCTTGAGAATATTCTTCTAACTACTGCAATTTAAGTCATATCCTCCAAGTTCAAGGAAATTACTGTTCTCCTCTACTTTCCCTTATCAGACCCATAATATAATTCCCCCTATGGCAAGCATATTTCCAGACATACTGATCACCTAAAAAAGCACAATGCTTCCTCACAAAGAAAATCTTAGATACGAGCTTCCCAAACAGCATCTAAAATCAGATCACTTTACTCTATCCCATACAGACTTCTACAAGGCAACCTCTCCTTATCTTACAAGGCTGCAAGCAACCATGCTCTGCTTGCCCTTTTACATTTTAGCAAAAAAAGGTATCACCACCCAATACCTGTTGTTGTTGTTGTCCTTTGGCTTTTCCCAATTAGGGGTCGCCACAGTGGAACTCTGGTCCGCTAATGATTGGCAGTAGATTTTCACGAATGCCGAGGTGCCAGCTCGATGTTCAACCTTCATAAATCTAAATCATAATTTTAACAAAATATGGTAACAGAACAAATATTTCTCTTTTTAATTTCTCCAAGACTTTTGGGTTTCTAATACCATGACAGGAATGGACTCCATTCCTAAGTCAGTATGAGTAAAGTTCATGAAATTAGTATTGTTTCAATCTTTGATGCTAGCCAGAAGTGCTCTTTGTTGCATCTGCAATGTGCTCAGTAGCGACTCCTTCTGCAATTCATATGGAGTTACATGAATTGGTAACATATCTAAATAAGACTGCAAATTCTTTTTTTTTATAAGACCCACTGCTCCTATTACTGGAACTATCTGGGTATCCTTCTACATTGCCCTCGTTCCTACCTGCAAATCCTGGTACTTTATGACTTTGCGTCTTCCTGTACGTAAGACACTGTAGTCATTGGGTGTAGCAATTTCAGTGATCAATGCTACTTGTGTTTTCTTTTCGTGGACTACTATATCTTGTTTTCTTGCATGTACTTTTTGAACTGTTGGCAATTCCTCATGATATAAACTTCATTTTCTATAATGCTTTGTGGCTGAGATTTCCAATGTTTTTCAACTACTTCAATATTATATTTACACAATCTAAAAAATGTAACACTCTTGCCACATTATGTTTTTCAGTATACAGTCCTTCTGCTATTAGTATAGCTCAATCAGCAAAAAGATGTCCGTTTCCAATTCTGTTTTTCAAAACCTACATTTGTCCATTTCTCCCACATGTTCAATGGACTTTGTAAACCAACATGTTCATAGTCCAATATCCTGGGCTGCCAATGTTAACCTTTTGTCTTTTGGTTTATATTCACCTCTCCTTAACCATTCCTGCATTTGATCCTGATCAACATGAGGTTGTTCCAAGAGTTTTCTATATTTGCAACCATATTTATGCATCCGATTTCTTTCCTGTGGAATAAACTCCCATTTTACATCAAAAAAGAAGCTTCCCATCTCTCTCTGAATCCAACCTGGATAAGTGGATGAGGATCTGTAAATTCATCCCTGGTCTAGCTCCTTAGACAATACAGACAAAGGGAGCAAGTCATGAGAATTGCAGTGGCTAGGTTCCTAAAGGTCTACTCAAATGACAATCTAGTTTACACTTATTATTCTAAAATTAGAACTTGGAGTCAACAAGTCGATTTTGAAGCCCATGACTGGCAGCCAATGCTTCCCAGTACAAATGGAGCTTGAACCTCTTATGACGATACAGATGAGTGGCAGGGTAAACTCTCACTAAATCTTGTACTGGACTTCTCAGTAGGGTTCCCCAAGGCAAAACAGCCACTGAACATGGCTGTCATGCAATGGGATCGTCTCACTACTGGGGAACTTAAAGAAGCTGTAACAGCAGAGTGCCACATCCAAACGTCAACAAAGAAGAGGAAACCATGAGAAACGCAATGAAGAAAAGGGAACTTCCAAGAAAGTGTGAATCACCAAACTACTATTTGAAAGCAAAAAGTGAGAGTTCTACCAAAGCAAAATGAAAAGAAACAGTACAGTAAGGATATTTTTCTTTTGCAAGGAAAGGACTAAAATGACACAGAGGCGAGGGGAGAAAGCTCAAAGAATACTACTCTCCAAAAAACTACTTCAAGAAAGCTACAGAAAAGATGAGCAAAAAAAAGGGCACTTACGACCTTCTACGTAAAACAGAAAAAAGACTGAAACCTTGGGCAGTACAATAAAGACAGAAAAAATGTTAAGAAAGCCTGGGCCATTGTGGAGCCCAACCTCTAGCAAAGTACAGCAGTTAAGATTGCTGGTATCATACATTATGAAATAGCAGGAAGAGGTGTAGCAGCCTGGAAAAGTTTGAAGTTCTGAGCAGTCCTAATGTGTGCCTTTAGAACAAGAGTTTACAAAAAATGGCCCTCTCCTCCAAATCGGTTGTAGTATTCCACTCATGTTCAACAGCATTTTATACAGAAGTACCAACATCACTTTCCTCACTGACCAATGCATCTTCTGTTATACACTGAAGTATCAAGTTAGACTTACCTACACATTTTACAAACTTTTTTGACAACCCTATTTAAAAACGTCTCTCAGAGCTTTGCTTATCCTAGAAACATACTGACACACTTCTAACAATAGTAGACTATGCAATTCTAAAGTTTGTTCTTTTGCTTGCCCTCCTCCCCATGACATAATGAACAGTGCTTGAGACCTTTACTGCCATCTGTAAACAAGCAAGTTTCCCACTCCATCGTCACACCACTCTGAAGAAATACACTAAGGGGGACTGGGGTCCAAAAGGAGAAATGAAAAGTCAGCAAGCAAGGGAGAGCAGTAGTGCTGAAATGGAATTCATCCTTGATGTCTTGATGACTACTTTCACGAGGTGGACCCTGTTTTTCACAAAATCTTACCAAGGCGACACTGATATATAGACTGCATTTATACAGCATATATCATGGACACAGGTAGGTTAAAAATTAAAAAAAGATAGCTGGGTATACAAGATCCAGGATAAAAAAGTGCCCAATCCTGGTAGACACACTGGTGCTAGGACTGGAAAAGATGACAGTGTAGAATACTCTAAATACGGAAACATTCCTACAATGGGGCTAGACCAAGCCCAGGGGGAGGATGACCCCCCCCCCCCCCCGATGTAGAGGTTGTAGTAGTACACACAAATCACAAAAACTGATAGGCCAAAGAAGAGCCATAAAGACGATAAAGTGGACTACTGAGGATAAGAAAGAAATTATGTATTGTGGCTATTATGCAAAAAGCCCAGAATTTCCGGACACAAGATATACAAAATGATTAAGTGAGAAATTAGAGGCAAGAAAAATATTTCCACAAGAAAAACTGTCAGAAGCTTCAAATAAAAAAATTGTATTCATTAATACAACAGATTTCTGAAAAACAGTAAACAGATCAAGAAACATTGATCTGTTTGGAAAAAGAAGCATCTAAGGAAGTGCAAAAATATAAACAAAACCTAGAGATTTTTGTAAAGTATAAAAAAAGAAATATGGACATGGGAAAGAAAGAGATTTGATATGGTGCAATATTTATGCAAAGGAGAAAGACAAATTAATCAATATAAAGAAAAAAGTCCCAAAGATATTCGGAGAGAAATACAGGCAAAGGCATCTGGATATGGAAAATTTCCCAATAAGGAAAATAATATCACAAAAGGGGAATGTAGAAAAGATTAGTAAAGCAGAAGTTAAAAAAATAGAAGGTGAAGTTATGGAGTGCCTGCGAAGTGAAGGATTTGGTGCAGAAGGTCTAAAACAGGTTACATCACAGCAAGATGGAGCGAGTCTACAAAGTAAGGAGAAGCAGGAAAATCAGGAGACATCTAAAGAAATATGGACATGGGAAAGAAAAAGAGATTTAATATGGTGTGAAATTTATACAAAAGAGAAAGCAAAACTAACCAATACACAAAGAGCAGCACCAAAAATATTCGGAGAGAAATACAGATAAAGGAATCTGGACATGGAAAACTTTACAGTACAAAAAATAAGAAGACAGAGGAAAAGTAGAAAAGGAGATTAGTAATGGAGAACTTAAAGAAATAGAAACTGAGGTTATGGAATACCTGTGAAGTGAAGGATTCAGTGTAGAAAATCTAATTCAGAAAACACCACAACAGGATAGAGCAATGGATATCCAAATTAAGGGGAAATTAGTGGAGTGGGAAGCAATTGGTTAGGTGCCATATGAAGGTATTTTGGAGCCTTCCACAGGAAACCAATATAAATGTTCACTTGCAGCTGGACAGCAAGGGAAGGAACAGGAAACTGACTCAGCCAATGTTGAGGAGTGACACGCCAGTAAATTCCCATGGCACAGGATGAAATTGAAGACAATGTGCCACAGGAAGATGCTACAGAACTTTCTACAGAATGCACACAGTAAATGGAAAAATAAAAAAAAATGTGCTCTCAGTTAAATGAGCCAAAAGGAGAGTTGCTTGATTTAATAGAGACAGATATATTAAGATCAATGAAAGAAATAGACTGCAGAAGATCAATAAAACCCCAAAAGTCTGAAATTTGATAAAACAAATGAATACAGTAATTAGGACTATCCAGAGATCCATGCAATATAACAGAAGTAAACAGGATACATTACTGTGTAGCTAAATTAATAACTGATAAAAGTCTTGCTGCAAGAACACAGGGAAGTGAGGGAAAAGAAAGGGGGAAAATTGAATACCACCATGGAAGTATCGAATACAGAAAACTATAAAGCAGTTAAGACAAGCATCACTCTTAGAAGAATATAGAAGAGGGAACAGATCAACAAAAAAGTGTACTAAGAATGACAGACGTAATAAAAGCAACGCGCAGTGTTAGAACAGACCAGAATATATCATGCACCATCGCAAATAAGCTAAAACTCTTAGCACAGGCAGAAAACTTTAGAAGATACACAGATAAATATAAAGGAAAAGTACAAAATAAGCAATTTATTGATGAATAAAAATTCTACAGAGAGTTGGGAAATAAGGTAAAAGGAAATGAAAGAAAGACTACCAAAAAATAAGAAATAGATACATTTTGGAGAAGTATTTATGAAGAGCCTGTGGAACACAAAAATGCTACATGGCTAGAAGCAGAAAAAGAAAGAATAAGAAGTTTAAAGGTACAGGGAATGACATGGGATGAAGTAACATCCAGAGAGACTGAAATTGCTTGTGTCTTTCGGCTTTTCCCGGTTAGGGGTTGCCACAGCGGAACTCCGGTCCGCTAATGATTGGTAGTTGATTTTTACGTGCCGAGTTACCAGCCCTGGCGCACAACCTTCAACGAAGGTACGCCCATTCACATATATCTCCACGCAGAAGACGCTCTAGCTGAGAATCGAACCGGACAGCGTCTTACTGTGAGGCGATAATGCTATCGCAGCACCACCATCCAATTGGAAAACACCAGGCCAGGATGCAGTACCTAACTTCTGATTTTGCCATGAGTAAGAACTATTTATATGCGCACCCTGACCAGACACCAACTTGGCTAACAGGAAAAACAATGCTACTAAAGAGTGAACCTCCAAGCTACCCTAAAAACTATAGGCCAATAACTTGCCTCATGACGACGTATAAACTATACACGGGAATTGACGCCAACAGAGTTTACAGTCATCTAGAAGAAAACTCAATTATGGCAGTAGAACAAAAGGGCAATAAAAGAAAGTCGTATGGAACAAAGGATCATTTGTTGTTAAATAAAGTCATAGTGGAGCACTGTAAAAAGGGGAAGAATGGATCGACTATAAAGCATTTGATAGTATCCCACATTCATGGATAAAAGAATGCTTAAAAATGTATATTACATACCCTACACTGACTGACTACATTAAAGTGACCATGAAACAGTGGTAGACCACTTTGCAATTAAGCCACGATAAAGGACAAATTATTATTCCAGGGATAAAAATTTAAAGGGGGATATTCCAGGGCGACTCTTGTCACCGCTGTTATTCTGCCTTGCCCTTAACCATTAAGCTGTCTACTTGACAGCTTAGGCCATGGCTATAATTTGGCTCCTAGATAAAGTGTAAAGCCTTCTCATCTTCTCTTTGTCAATGATTTAAAACTATATAGTTCATCAGATGAAGAACTGAAAGCACATCTGCAAGTTGTCAAAATTTTTTTTAGATAAGAATGTCATTTGGTTCTGATAAATGTGCAGAAGCAACCTTTAAAGCAGGAAAACTCCAGCATCATGAAAACATAATTTTGGGACAAGAATGTGATATAAAAGAACTTGAGCAAGAGGGAGTGTATAAATATTTGGGAATAGATGAAGGGTCAACAATAAAACATGAACAAATGCAAATAAAAAGTAAGGAATACTTCCGAAGACTTAAATTAATCCTGAAAACAGCATTGACATCTAGGAACAAAATCCAAGCTATAAACCAATTTGCTCTTCCTGTCCTAACTTACAGTTTTAGAGTGAATGACTGGCCCCAAAATGTGTTGGATAGATTAGACAGGAAAACAAGAAGGATGCTTCATGCTCACCAAATGATTCATGAAAATCAGTGCATATCAAGATTATATACTCCCCATTTTGAAGGAGGGATGGGCCTCCTTGAAACTGAATATATGTATAGATCCGCAGTTGTGGGACTCCGCACATATCTACAGACCTCACAAGACCTAAACCGAAGTGAAAGTTTTGAAACATGAGGAAAATAAATCTCAGATGACTTCCCTGCTTAATCTAGCAGAAGTATATCAGTGTCAAGCAGGAATGGAAATCAAACCATCAATAGATAAAAATCAGAGAGCAACTGAATGTGCCAAAAAAAACAAAAGAAAGAATATAAGGTGAAGGACCAGATAGGAAGGCAGGAAATGTGGAAAATGCATAAATATAGTTGCAAGTACAGAAAACTTCTGGAAGAACCTCAACATTGACCAGGAACAAACGCAGGAATGATTAAGGAGAGGCGAATTAAAACCAAGAGATGAAAAGTTAATATTGGCGTCCCAAGACAGAGGGCTACGTAACGCTGGTTTACAAAGTCCACTGAACATGTGGAAGAAACAGACAAATTTAGGTTTTGTAAAACTGAATTGGAAACAGTTGCACACCTCGTTGCTGGTTGAGACATACTAATGGCAGAAGGACTGTATACTGAAAGGCATAGTAACGTGGCAAGACTGTTGCACTTGGGATTGTGCAAACATTATGGTATTGTAGTGGCTGAAAAACACTGGAAACATCAGCCAGAAAGCATGATAGCAAATGATGAAGTCTACATCCCATGGGATCACCCATTACCGACAGTTTAAAAGATAGATGCCAGAAAACCGGATATAGTGGTCCATGAAAAGACAAAAGTAGCATTGATGATTGAAATCGCCACACCCTGTGACTACAATGTGTTTCGTAGAGAGAGACACAAAGTCATAAAATATCAGGATTTGCAGGCAGAAACAAGAGCAATGTGGAAGAAAGATACCCAGACAGTTCCAATAGTAGTAGGAGCAATGGATTTTCTAAAAAGAGTTTACAATCATATTTAAATATGCTACCAAGACATGTAACTCCGTACGAATTACAGGAGGAGTCATTACTGGGCACATTGTGGGTGCTGCGAAGAGCACTTCTGGCCGACATCATAGACTGAAACAATACTAATTTCATGATCTTTAATAGTACTTTGACTTAGGAAAAGTACTTGGAGAAATTAAAAATGCAAGGGGGACTGCCAAGCATTCCTCAAGCAATCAAAGTCTATTTCAGGTCTAGAAACTTATCTTATTAATCAACAAACTTTTACTTTTGTCTTTCGGTCAGATCAGTTATTTACTTTTGATATAAACTTGAAGTAGAACAATTTTGTCAAATGCATGTTATGCAAGGAAGTGGCAAAGGCCTTCATGAAATAAAAAACAAGATAAATGCACTACTTCCCTATGTTATCTTTCTGCCACCAAAAAATACATCAAAAGTAACAAAACTGCCCACGTTCCTACAGCATTACTGACACAACTTGCCACTACACACATTCAAGAGCCAGTGCTCTAAAATACTTACTTTGTCAAGGGAAATCTGCATATCCATCATTACGCCTTGAAAAGGAGAAGTCTGCAATTAGCTTTGATCTGACATTTCTCAATTTTGCCAAGAACTCTCTGGTTGGGTCCTATATGCATATTCTCTGAGACTTTATCCGTCAATGTCCCAGAAGTCATAAGACTACAATAGGTAACCCAAAAGCACTTTAGAAAAAAAGTTTAGAGACCAGTCTGCATTTCTCAGCCTACTATGCCAGCTTTGTAAAACAGTACTATATTTGTTCTTTCAACTAAGATTCCACAAATATACACAATATACACATTCCTGTGCAGTAACGACAAAAAGTAAAGTTGTGTACACTTACCATAAATGTAGATGTTCGAGTGTATTCACTGTTACAGTCATTACATTTGGGTAATCTGCTGGCAGGTTGCCCTCAGTCAGCCTGATTAACAAAGTCTTGGATCTTGCGTTGGTTGCTGTCCCTTCTTCCGTGACGTCAGGTCGTCAGGGGTATAAAACATGCAGCCGACACCATTACATTAGTTTTTCTTACCCCAGATGTCAGGTGCCCCCCAAATGGGGAACAAATAAAATTAAAAACACAAAATAAATACCTCCAACCAAAAGCAAATACACCAAAAGGGCTTTCAAGCATAGTGAAAGAAAGTAGAGGTATAGCCAGAGAAAAACAGGGGGCTGGAGAGACAGTAGCCAGGACTGCAACAGTGAATACACTTGAACATCTACATTTATGGTAAGTGTACACAACTGTACTATGTTCTTCGTGTTTCACTGCTGCAGTCATTACATTTGGGTAGATTCCCAAAGCTATGGTTGGGTGGAGGGAATTACACAGCATTAGGACCAGCTATAAGGTCCTGCAGGACGGCAGTGGCAAAACCAGCTCTGGATTTAGAGAAAAGTGGTAAATGGTAAAGTTTGGTGAAAGTATGAACTGAGCTCCAGGTAGCAGCTTCTAGAATGTCCCTGGTAGGAACACCTCTAAGAAAGGCTGTTGAAATAGATGCAGCCCTGGTGGAATGGAATCTGATCCCCTGGGGGATAGCTTTTCCATGGTGCATATAAGCAGAAACTAACTTATCCATTTGGAAATGGTTTGCTTTGAAATAGCCTTTCCCTCTGCCCCTGCAGCAAATGCCACCAGCAGTTGTTCAGATTTTCTTTGATATTTAGTCCTGTTTAAGTAAAATTTAAGTTGTCTGTGTACATCCAATGAATGCTGAATCCACTCCCCCTTGTTCTGTGGACTGGAAAAGAAAGTTGGCAAATGAATAGTCTGATTAAGAGCCACACTGGATACCACCTTAGGCATGAAGGATGGATTGGGCCTGAGAGATACCCTGTCCGCATGAAAAATGATGAAAGGTTCCACTGCCATAAGACCCTGTAATTCGGAAATCCTTCTAGCTGAAGTGACTGCTAAAAGGAAAGCTGTTTTCCAGGAGAGAAATTTTAAGTCTGCAGTAGTAGCTGGCTCGAATGGAGGGAGAGTGAGCTTCTCCAGTACAAAATTGAGGTCCCAGGCAAGGGTTGGAGCTCTCCTGGGTGGTCTTAGTTTTTGGCCCCTCTGAGATACTGCTTTAGCACAGGATGAGAGAAGAGGGGAGGTTCTGTGTTGTAATGAGCTGAAATGGCTGAGGCATGGATTTTTATGGACGAAAAGGACAGGCCCTTGTGAAGCATCTCAGTTAAGTATTGCAAACCCTGAGGAATGTTGGGCACTGTTGTGCTTATCCCTTGAGATTGATTCCAGGCACAGAATCTTTTCCATTTGTCAGCATAAGATTTTCTAGTACTAGGTCTTCTTGCCTCCAAAATGACATCCATCACAGGTTTGCTGAAGGATGGTAAGGGTGAATTTAGGTGATTAGCGACGCTGCAAGATTCAAAGTTTGGAGCCGAGTGTGCAGAGTTTGGTTGTTCTGCTGAGACAGTAAGTAAGGTGTCTGAGGCAGGTGCCACGGTGGAAGGTGTGACACACTGTGCAGGAGTGGGTACCAGTGTTGGCGAGGCCAGTCTGGAGCAATCAAAATAATTTTTGGTTTGTCCTGTTTGACTTTTAGTAGAACTTTGGAGAGCAGAGGCAGAGGGGGAAAGGCATAGACTGATAGGTTGTTCCAGCTGAAGGACAGAGCATCCACTTTCCAGGCTTTTTTGTGATGAGTTCTTGTACAAAATTTGTCCAACTGATAGTTCTGGGGTGAGACAAAAAGATCTATGTCTGGGCTTCCCCATTTGCGTGTCAACATGTTGAAAATCCAGAGTATTCAGCTTTCCTGGCAGGAATTGAGCTTGTAGTTGTACTTGACAGGTCAAGGCCGTGTTCCACAATGCCATGGCTAGTCTGCAAAGGGGGTAGGAGTGTGTATCCCCCTGCTTGTTTATGTACCACATAACCGTGGTGTTGTCTGTCTTTATCATTAATTGTCCTGGATGAAGGTAGTCCTTGAAGGCTGTCAGAGCATTCTGTACAGCTAGCATTTCCTTTTGATAGCTATGAAGATGCCCTGAATGCACTTCCCTGCCAGATGAGACCCCAAGCATAGTCTGATGCGTCTGTAGTTAGGGTTTGCGTGGCAGAGGGTGGTGTAAATGACAGTCCCTGGTTTTGGTGGCAGGCCTCTGCCCACCATAGGAACTCTAGTTGCAGGCAAGGTATGATAGGAATCATTGTTTCCAGGCTGTGACAATGTTGACTCCATACATTTTTTAAGTACCACTGAAGTTTCCTCATATGCAGTCTTGCATATGGAATTAGAAGAATGCAGGAGGCCATGAACCCCAAGGCTCGCAGAATTTGTCTTGCGGACAGCAGGGTTTTTGTGGCCAACTGTTTGAAGTAAGTCACCAAATGAATTTGCTTTTCTGGCGTAAGGAAAGCCATCGGGCAGTTGTATTCAAGCTTGCACCCAAGAATGTAATTTTTTGAGAGGGTACCAGTTGTGATTTCTTTTTGTTTATTGGGCAGTTGTATTCAAGCTTACACCCAAGAATGTAATTTTTCTGAGGGGGTACCAGTTTTGATTTCTTTTTGTTTATAGTGTACCTAGACAAGTTAGAACTCTTTTTACAAACGTCAGATGTTTTAGAAGAATGTCCCTGTTTTCTGCCTGAATTAGACAATCGTCCAGGTATGGATATATTTGAATATTTCTTTGCCTGCAAAATGCAATTACTGGAGTCAGGCACTTTGTAAAGACCCTGGGAGCAGTAGATAAGCCAAAGGGCAGTGCAGGGAACTGGTAATGCAAGTAGCCTGCTTTGAAGCGGAGGTATCTTCTGCATGATTCCCTGATTGGGATATGCAGGTAAGCCTCATTTAAATCTAGAGTTGCCAACCAGGCATCTTTGCCTAGCATAGGAAGTAACTGGTGAAGAGTAAGCATCTTGAATTTTGGAATGTCCAGAAAGGTGTTTAGAGTAGATAGGTCCAGAATTGGACGCCATGATTCATCTTTTCTGGGTACCAGGAAAAGTCTTGAATAGAAACCTTGTCCCTTTTAATCTTCTGGTACTGGTTGAATAGCCCCCATGCTCATGAGGGAAAGTACTTGTTTCTGGGCCTCTGCCCACTTATTTGGGGGCAGGTCTGGCCATCTGCTTGGAATTGGCAACATGTGGAAATGAAATCTGTATCCCTGGGATACTATATTTAAAACCCATTTGTCCTGGGTTATAAGTTGCCAGTTTTTTGCATGAAGAGCCAGTTTTCCCCTCAAAGGGTTGGCTAAAAGGTAAGTGCCTGGTAAGTGCAAAGGGAAGTTATTGAGACTGCTTACCATAGGAGTTTCTTGTTGTTTCCAGATTTGGAAGAGGAGACACCTCATTGTTTTGTTCTGAAAGTCCCTTGGGACTGAAACCTGCTGCCTTTGGAATGTCTGGGTTTGACTTGAGTGGCTCTCAAAGGAAAGTACAGTTTTGTACCTACCATAAATGTAGATGTTAGAGTGTGCATACAGCTGCAGTCATCACACTTGGGTTATCTGCCGTCAGGCGGGTCCTCGGTCGGCCGAATTCCAAAGTCTAGGTCCGGCGTCGGTTGTCGTCGCTTCTTCCCTGACGTCAGTGCGGCAGGGGTATAAAAGAGGCAGCCGACGCCATTTTCTTCAGTTTTTCTTGCCCCAGATGTCAGGTGCTCCCAGAAAGGAAGGCAAAACATGATGTTATGCAAACATACATAAGTAGATAAATCAAAACAGTAGTTGCAAGCAAATACACCATAAAGGAATACCCCAAATAGGTTGTATGATAAAGGTGTTTGGCATAAGCCCTGTCCTAAGAGGGGATGGAGGGAGGGTAACCTGGACTGCAGCTGTATGCGCACTCGAACATCTACATTTATGGTAGATACAAAACTGTACTATGCTCATCGTGCATACAGCTGCAGTCATCACACTTGGGTAGAATCCCAAAGCTAAGTAAGGGTGGCTGGTACTAAGTGGAATTAGGAGGGGCTAGAATGCCCTGCAGGACTGCTGTGGCAAAGCCCGCTCTAGATTTTGAGTATAGTGGAAGGTGGTAGTGCTTGGAGAAAGTGTGCACTGAACGCCAAGTTGCTGCTTCCAAAATGTCCTTGCTAGGGACCCCCCTGAGGAAAGCTGCTGAGGTAGCTGTAGCCCTGGTGGAGTGGGATCGGATGTATACAGGCACTGATTTTCCATGAAATGAATAACAAAAGCGTATGCAGTGAGCTATCCATTTTGAAATCGTCCGTTTGGAAATAGCCTTTCCTTGAGCACCTGTAGCATAGGACACAAAGAGCTGCTCAGATTTTCTGAATGACTTTGTTCTGTCCAAGTAATAACAAAGTTGCCTGTGAATGTCCAAGGAATGTAGAAGCCTCTCTCCTTTGTTCTGTGGATTTGGATAAAAGGTAGGTAAATGAATAGTCTGATTCAAAGCCACACTGGATACTACCTTTGGCATGAAGGTAGGGTTGGTTTGTAAGGAAACCCTGTCCTGATGGAAAATGATAAATGGTTGCACAGCCATGAGGGCCTGTAGCTCTGAAACCCTACGTGCTGAGGTAATAGCCAGAAGGAAGGCTGTTTTCCATGACAAGTATTGTAGCTCTGCTGTAGCAGCCGGCTCAAAAGGAGGCAGTGTCAGCTTCTCCAATACGAAGTTGAGGTCCCAAGCTGGAGCTGGTGGTTTCCGTGGGGGTTGTATATTTTTTGCCCCTCTGAGGAACTGCCTTAAAAGAGGATGTGAGAATAAAGGAGGATCCATATTGTACTGTGCTGAAATGGCTGAAGCGTGGATCTTGATGGAAGAGAAGGAAAGGCCACTGTTTAACATCTCAGCTAGGTACTGTAAAATCTGAGGTATATTTATTACCCAAGGATTCTGACCCTTAGCTTGATTCCAGGAACAAAATCGTTTCCATTTCGCGGAGTAGGTTTTTCTAGTAGAGGGTCTCCTGGCCTCCAAGATGACATCCTGTACCTCCTTGGAGAGGAGAGTCTGTTGGCAAATTAAGGTATTCTCCATGCAGCTAGATTTAGAGTTCTGAGCTGGCTGTGAAGGGTCTTGTAATTGTGCTGGGACAAAAGAAGAGGAACTTGTGGAAGGATCCATGGTGTTGAGTGTGACAGGCTCTTTAGGAGAGGATACCAGTGCTGTCGTGGCCAGTCTGGAGCAATGAGAATCATTTGTGGCCTCTCTGCTCTGGTTTTTAATAGGACTTTGGCCAGTAGAGGTAGAGGCGGGAAGGCATAGACTGTCAATGTTGTCCAATTGAAAGAGAGTGTGTCCACTTTCCAGGCCTGGATAGCAAATAGATCTATGTCTGGCTGTCCCCATGCCTGAGTTATCTTTGAGAAGACTTGAGGATGCAACTTCCATTCGTGTGGGTCTGTCATATTAATGCTCAAGTTGTCTGCCAGTGTGTTTTCCTTCCCTGGCAGGAATTGTGCCTGTAGTTGAATTTGTAATTCCAGTGCTGTGTTCCACAGGATCATGGCTTGTCTGCACAGGGGGTATGAATGCGTTCCCCCCCCCTGTTTGTTTATGTACCACATGGCTGTGGTGTTGTCTGTCCTTATTAATAGCTGGCCTGTATGCAGTAGGTCTTTGAAGGTCATAAGAGCATTTTGCACAGCTAGCATCTCCTTTTGGTTGATGTGTAGGGTGCATCTCTTTTTGGGACCATTTTCCCTGAATACACTGACCTGCCATGTGTGCTCCCCAGGCGTAGTCTGAGGCGTCTGTTGTGATGATTTGAGGTGCTTGTGGTAAGCAGAAAGGAAGACCCGTGTTTCTTTGTCATGCTTGAGCCCACCACAAAAATTCCTTTTGAAGGCATGGAATGAGTGGTATAATTGTTTCCAAGCTGTGGCTGTGTTGAGACCATAAGTTTTTTAGGTACCATTGTAGTTTCCTCATATGCAGCTTTGCAAATGGTATTAGTAGGATACAAGATGCCATGAACCCCAGAGCCTGCAGAATTTTCCTTGCAGTTTGCCTGGTTAAAGTTGCCATTCTGTTGAAGTATTGAGACAGTTGCCCTTGTTTGTCTGGCGTGAGGTAGGCCATCTGGGTCGTTGTGTAAGCTGGCACCCAGGAAAATTATCTGTTGAGAAGGTATTAGTTTTGATTTATTTTTGTTCACTGTGTACCCCAGGCAGTTTAACAGTTTTATTACAAACGCCAGATGTTGCAATAGAATGTCCTTGCTGTCTGCTTGGATCAGGCAGTCGTCCAGATATGGGTAGATTTGGATTCCTCGTTGTCTGCAGAAGGCAATTACTGATGCCAGGCATTTCGTAAACACTCTGGGTGCAGTAGATAAGCCAAAGGGCAATGCAGAGAATTGGTAATGGGTTGAACCTGCAAGAAATCTGAGGTATCTTCTCCAATCTTGTCTGATAGGGACATGCAGGTATGCCTCCTTGAGCTCCAACGTTACCAGCCAAGACTCCTTGCCCAGCATGGGAAGAAGCTGCTGTAATGTGAGCATCTTGAATTTTGGTACCTCTAGATATGTGTTTAGAATAGATAGGTCTAAGATGGGTCTCCAATCTTTGTCCTTCCTTGGTACCAGAAATAGCCTTGAATAAAAACCTTGACCTTGTTCTTTTGCAGGTACCTCTTGAATTGCTGTCATATCCATGAGAGCGGTAATTTGCCTTTGTGCCTCTGCCCATTGATTTTGTGGCAGGTTTGGCATGCCTCTCATTTTTGGAAGGGTGTGAAAGTGGAACCTGTAGCCTCTGTCTATAATATCCAGAATCCATTTGTCCTTTGTAACAATGTGCCCGTTTTTTGAAAATAAGGCCAGTTTTCCGCCCAAAGGTGCTGCCATTATAGCTTTGCTTGGCAGGCATAGGGGAAAGTCATTGCGTCTGCTTTCTAAATGACTGTGGTCTATCTTCTCCACCTCTTGGGGCTGGTGTTTGCCACTGTCTAGCTCTGTAAGATCCTTGAGGTTGTCCTCTACCCCTTGGGCGTCTGTATCTGCCCCTTTGGTGTCTGTCCGTGGCTGGAAAGGACCAATTTTTTGAAGGCCAGTTTCTGCTGAAGCGTGGAGGCTGCACCTGCAAGAAATCTTTAACTGTTTGCATAGATTTCGCTTTTTCCTCCATTTTCTTTAGTACCTCCTCAGCTTTAACACCAAACAATACATCTTTTTGTAGTGGTGCATCTAATAACTTTGCTTTGACATGATCTGGTAAAGTTTGCACTTTGAGCCAAGCATGTCTACGTATGACAGACCCCATGACAGCAGCTCTACATGAGGCCTCTAAAGCATCAAAACCACACTGCAAGGTATGTTTCCCCACTTGTTCTGCTCCATGCAACAAATCCTGCAACTCTTTCAAGTCTGGTTGTTCTGTTTGCGTCATTTTGCTTTTCAGCTGAGATAGCAAGAACTGTTAGTATTTTAACATATGAAATTGACAGTTTAATGCCCTCATGGTTAAAGTGGCTGATGTATACACCTTTTTCCCCCACCTTTCTAATGCTCTGGAATCTCTCTCTGAAGGTAAAGGGTTTTTAGCAGTAGAGGCCTTAATCCTCTTGGGACCCTGTGAAATTGTTTCTGGGCCAGCAGTACGGCTTTTATAAAGGAACTGGTGAGAATCAGGAACCCGGTAATATCTGTCTGGTTTAACAGGGGCTGGAGGTAATGAGTCTGGATTAAGACTGGCTTCTGTGTACACATCATCCAAAATATCTAAGACAGGAAGAATAGCCAGGGGCCTATGCTGGGGAAGTAGTAGAAATTCCCTGAGCCTTTTCTTAGAATCTGAGTAATCTTGGCCTTCCCAGTGGAAGTGCTCTCTCAATGTATGCAGGGTTTCCCCAAAAGAGTAGTCCTCAGGGGGGAGACCGAGGGAATAGACTCCTCACCATCAGAGTCTTCAAATGGGGAATAGGCGTAATCCTGGTCCTCAGAATGGTCTGAGGTAATAGAAGCCTGGTCTGAGGAAGGGTAGTCTTCCTCCAACATGGGTCTTTTGTCTGAGGGGGGTTGAGAACCCCTGATGAGAGTAATCAAATTCTCAGCCATTTTAAGCATCTGTTTCTTAGGCATGGGGCCTTGAGAGGGGGTCTGAGGACCCTGTTTTTTAATTTTCATTGCAGCTTTAGATTTAGTGAACAATTTAATAGAGGAGGTGGTACGCCAACACCTTCAGAAATGGCAGGTCTCGCTAAATATTTGGTTTCCCCGCCAAGAGTGGCGTCAGTATCTGCAGAGGGAATGGAGACCGAGGATCCTGCGACTTCGGGTAATGAAGTCGCCAGTAAAGTAGTTATCGGTAGTCAGGGGCTGCGTAGGCGCCTCACTGAGAACCGGTAGTCGGCCTAAGCGTGATCTCAGTACTCTGAGCAGGCCTCGGATGTCTGCCCTTATCCTTGCGTTTTTTGCCTAAAACTGGCGTCGGTGCATCCGACAACATGATATAATTAAATTTTTTGTCAAAACAATGAAGGGTGAACTCCGCCTGGCGCTTAATAGTGCGCTTGTTAAACCTAGCACAAAAACGGCAGGCCGAGACGTCGTGGTCTGGCCCTAAGCAAGGTATACAGTAAGAGTGAAAATCCTTATGCGGTATTTGCTTCCCACAAGAAATGCAATTATTAACTTTGTCTGACATCGGTCTGAGGCAAGAAAAGTTTCCCCAACGGGGTACTTAGCTTTAAAGAAGACTTTGGCTGAAATACTATTCGTAAATCTCAGGAGCTGGCCGACCGGCACTTGCGAACTGCTTCTGCTTCGGGCACCACGCGGCAAGAAAGACTGAAGAAAATGGCGTCGGCTGCCTCTTTTATACCCCTGCCGCACTGACGTCAGGGAAGAAGCGACGACAACCGACGCCGGACCTAGACTTTGGAATTCAGACGACCGAGGACCTGCCTGACAGCAGATAACCCAAGTGTGATGACTGCAGCTGTATGCACGATGAACATCTGGAAAGGACCAGTTCTTAGTTGGCCAGTGCCTACTAAATCTTGGAGGTTGCACTTGTAAGAAAATTTTCACAGTTTGCATAGATTTAGCTTTATCTTACATCTTTTTTAGAACTTCTTAAGCCTTATTACCAAAGAGACGGTCCTGTTGTAAAGGAGCAGCCAACAATTTTGCTTTAACTTGATCAGGCAGAGTTTGCACTTTGAGCCAAGTATGCCTTCTTATCACAGACCCAATTACAGCAGCCCTGCAAGAGGCCACCAAAGAATCAAAACCACATTGCAAAGTATGTTTTCCAACTTGTTCAGCTGAATGCAATAGATCCTGTAAATCTTTATTTTCCACACAGTCAGAAATTAACATCATTTTCTATTTAAGCAGTTCCAGGATATGCTGTTGATATTTAAGCATATGAAATTGACAGTTTAAAGCCCCGATTGCCAAAGTTGCAGAAGTCTAAACCTTCTTACCCCATCTATCCAGCGCCCTGGAATCTCCTACAGAAGGGGTAGGATTTTTAGCAGTAGAAGCCTTAATGCCATTGGGACCCTGAGAAATGGTTTCAGGATCCGCAACAGGATTTTTGAAAAGGAATTTGTGGGAGTCAGGAACCCGGTAGTATCCGTCTGGCTTACAAGGAGCCGGAGGCAGAGAATCAGGAGCCATACTAGATTCAGAAAAAACATAATCAACAATGTCTAGAAGAGGAGGTATAGCCAAAGGCCTATGCTGAGGAAAAAGAAGAAGAAAATCCCTAAGTCTCTTTTTAGATTCAGAAAAATCATGACTTTCCCAGTGGAAATGTTCCCTTAAGGTATGCAAAGTGTCCCCAAAAGAAAGATCCTCAGGGGGAAAAAGCAGAAGGAATGGAATCTTCTGCATCAGAGTCCTCATAAGTAAGTATAGACAATTCATGTTCATTAGAAGAATCAGAAGAAATAGAATCTTGTTCAGTCAATATCTTGCCTAGGCCTCTTAGAAGGGAGGGGGGGGTTGACTACCCCTGATCAGAGTAATTAAATCTTCAGCCATTTTGATCATTTGTTTCTTAGGCATAGGGGCCTGCACATGTGGCCTAGGCGTCGTTTTTTTAGACACAGGTCGAGATTTTGGCCTTGGTTTTGAAGATGGCATTGGTCTAATATACAAATCTGTAGGCCTGAAAACACCCCCAGAAGCCGGTGCCTGCACAGCGGCTCCGGACCCATCCAAGATACAGACATCCGTGGGTTCCATAATCGAAGCATCTCGCGGCATACCGGACTCCGAATGGGTCTCAGTAGAGGCCTGCGAATCAGAATTAGCGGGTATCAGGGGCTGCGAAAGCGTCTCACTGAGTACCGGCGAACTGGCGACTGGCTTAGGAGAAGCGGCGGCGGTTTTGGACCTCAACGGCCTGTCTCTTGTCTTTTTCTTTGCATTTTTTAGGTATTCCGGTAGTCCGATTGCTAACCGACATTTCTGGATAATTAAAGTGTTTGCCAAAATATTTAGATGCAAAAATGTACCGATGTTTAATAGTGCATTGATTAAATAAAGCACAAAACCAACAGCAAGGTACGTCGTGGTCAGGGCCTAGGCAAGGAATACAGTACAAATGGAAATCCTTATGAAGTATTTGCTTCCCACAAGTAATGCAATTATTAACTTTTACTGACATCGGTAAGGAGCAAGAAAAAGTTTCCCCAACAGGGTACTTAGCTTTTTAGTTGGAGACTTCGGATCTGAAACTCGAAAATGAAAATTTCAGGAGTCGGCCGACCGGCACTTGGGAACTGCTTCTGACACCGCACGGCAAGAAAGACTAATGTAATGGCGTCGGCTGCATGTTTTATACCCCTGACGACCTGAAGGGACAGCAACCGACGCAGGACCCAAGACTTTGTTAATCAGGCCGACTGAGGGCAACCTGCCAGCAGATTACCCAAATGTAATGACTGCAACAGTGAAACACGAAGAACATCTGGTCTTCTAGTGTTATGACCTGTTCACTTAAGTCTTTGCATACCATTTAATGTAACCCACTTCTAAGGTACAGTTGCAGTATCACAGCTGTATTTTCTTCTCTGAACAGCAAGAAAAAAAACATAATACAGATATTTAAAAAAAAAAATCCAAAACCACTGTTCCATCTGTTGAGAACACCAGGAGTCATTTAGCACTTTCGTTCCTTTACTTCCAGAACATCATCAGAATAATAACTTCAAATATCCCACCTTAATTACTCAGGTCATTATCCAATTATACAATTTACCAAAATTGATTAATCACACTGCGGTGGTGGTGCTGCGGTAGCGTTGTCGCCTCACAGTAAGACGTTGTCCTGTTCGATTCTCAGCTAGAGCATCTTCTGTGTGTAGACATGCGTGAATGGGCGTACCTTCATTGAAGGCTGTGCGTCAGGGTGGGCAACTCGGCACATAAAAATCTACTGCCAATCATTAGCGGACCAGAGTTCCGCTGTGGCGACCCCTAACCAGGAAAAGCTGAAAGACACAACAACCAAAATTAATTAATCACATGAATACAAAGCTAGATGCAGAGACCTAAAAAATGGGGAGCATGGTTATAAAATATATATATATATATATATATATATATATATATATATATATATATATATACACACACACATACACACACACATACATATATGGGATTTGTACTGATCCCCAAACAACATCATCGCCGGGCATACTTGCGTGAAAGGGCTTTTCATCGAAGAAGCACTTTCACGCAAGTATGCATGTTGCGGAGGTCATACTACGGTGCGGATAAGGGACAATTCCCTTTTCCCCACTGTAGTGCGATCTCAGAGTGAGAATATTAAAGTAGGGGGGTGTGGGGAGCACAGGCCCCCACATGAGGTGGTGCAGGGGGGCTTGCCCCCCTGCAAAAACGTTAATTTAATTTTTTTTTTGTTTAACACACTTTAGTGAAGTGCTTTCGCTAAAGTGTGTTCGGTGATTGTAGATTCGGACTGTTGAACTTTCAGTCCTAGATCCATATACACACACACATATATATATATATATATATTTCATTAGATACATTTACATTTTAGCAGACTCAATAGAAATAGTCTCATTTAATCCAAGACTAACATCAACACATAAAAGAATCTGCCATTTAAGTTCTAACATTTCTAAAAAATTATTAAACTGTTCAATGAAACAACCTGTATTAACCTGTTATAAAACTAAAAAATAAAACTTGTGAAAAGACACAATTCACACTATGCCTTGCTAAGGCATTATTAAAATATTTTTTTTTAATGGCCATGAGATATTCACTCATACGGCACCCCAAAGTCCTGGTCATTTTACCTACATAAAAGTTATGGCAAGAACCACACAGGGCCAAATATACTAAACCCACACATTTACAGTTATATCTACCTTTGAGTTCAAACACATATTCCAAAATGTCTAAAAATATATGTGCTTTCAGGGTAGGTAAACCTACACAGCCTACGTCCCTCACAAAGAAAGGTACCAAGCAGTCCTGTGCCCATAAAACATCATTCTTGCTTACCATGCTGTAACAAATATTTTAAATTTGAAGTTTTTTTAGGTATAAAAATTGGCCTAGAGCCTACCACGTCACTCAAATGTTTTATTTCCTAAAATCACCTTCCAATTATTTTCAATGATTCTTTTAAGTTTTTCTCCTTCTAAACATACAGGAATGGGGAATGCTAAAGTTTTATTACCATTCCCTCAGTCAGCTATTTCTTTTGGAGTAAACCCTGATCAAAGAATGGCTGGAAATTTCTATTCCCTCAACTCCATAACTTTATTAGAAATCACCCTTAGGGTAAACTCTCTGACAAAAAATTCCAATTAGAACATTTACTTCGTTAAGAAAAATTTATGGTGGTGCTGCGGTAGCATTGTCACCTCACAGCAAGACGTTGTGCCGTTCGATTCTCAGCTAGAGCGTCTTCTGTGTGGAGACGTGCGTGAATGGGCGTACCTTCGTTGAAGGTTGTGCGTCAGGGCTGGCAAACTCGGCACATAAAAATCTACTGCCAATCATTAGCGGACCAGAGTTCCGCTGTGGCGACCCCTAACCGGGAAAAGCCGAAAGACACAAACAAAATTTATTTTATTTTACATTTGTTGACTGGGCTAGTCTAATTGGATACATGTCCATTTTCAGTAGAGGCCCGGGGAGATAAGCTCCAAGACATAAACAAAGACATACAACTACAATAACAAATAGGAAAAAAAATATTTATACAACAGTAACATATGTAGTACAGCATACAGGTTAGCATAGGATATTCAATGACGGCAAGAATCATAACAATGTATTTCACAGGTACAATGCATTATACAGGTAAAGTCAATAGTAAAAAAGAAGTTAATTTTGTAGTGATATTGATAAAGTATCTACTTAAAAAACAGTATCCACAGAGCATAGAAGTAATGTAATATAGAGAGAGATGATAAAAAATAGTAATATGAAGGTATAACAGTAGGTGAGAAGTAATGGATAAGGGGAAAGCCCAGTATGAAAAGATAGATGACTAGTCAGGTTTGGTACAAGGGCATAGCCAGTGTGTTTTAAGGTAAAGTTTAAGTCTATTTTTGAAGAGAGTGGTAAAGAGGTGAGTGAGGAGAGGTCACTGGGAAGAAGATTCCAGGATTTTCCAACAGCATTAGAGAAGAGAGAATCAAGATTCCAGGATTTTCCAACAGCATTACAGAAGAGAGAATCCCCAGCTCTGTTGTTGGGTTTAGAGGTATGTACAAGCAGTTTGCCTGCTGATCTTAAGGACCTCAGATTTTTATAGGGGGTGATGAGGGTAGATAAAATTGGAGTATTGGAAGTGTTATGAAGAATGTTATAGGCAATGGTTATTTGGTGGAATTTAATCAGGTTTTGTAGTTCCAGCCATCCTAGATGCTTTAAGTTTATGCAATGGTGGGTTCTATATGGGTTACCTGTGGCAAATCTGGCAATGTTATTGTATGACACTTCCAGTTTACGGACGTTATTCTTGCATAGATTAGTGAAAATGGGTGAGGCATAGAGGAATGTACAGATTAGAGGAGTGTGAGCCATTGTAGTTTTAGCTGTAGGGGAAAGGAAAGGTTTAATCCTATAGAGAGTGGAAGTCTTTTGTTGACGGCCTTTATAGCATTGTTGATATGGATGTCAAAATTCAGATTATTGTTGATGGTGATACCAAGTAATTTAGTGGTAGGATTATAGTACCATTGGTGGATGTCACAGAGAAATTAAGAGGAGATTACTTTTGAGTAGGATTGAAGAGGAGGAGTTTGGGTTTTTTTGGGTTCAAAAGAAGACAGTGCTGTGTGAACCATTGCTCAACAGTGTTAAATACCTTCTGCGTGAAAGAGTGAAGGTCTTGGATGGAAGTAGCTGAGCATATCAGTGTGGAGTCAACAGCATACTGTATGTGCATGTGGCTTGGGGGATGGCAAGATGAAGGTCGTTAATAAATATGGAGAAGAGGAGAGGTCCTAGTATTGACCCCTGAGGGGCACCTAAGGTAACGGGTAGGTGGGTGGATAGAGTGTTATGCCATAATGCTGCCTGCTGTTGTTTATCAAGGTAGGACTGGAACCATTTAATGGAAAGAGGGTCTAATGATAGAGATTGTAGTATGTTTATGAGAATCTGGTGATTTACCATGTCAAATGCTTTAGACAGGTCGATAAATAGAGCAGAAGAAAGATAATTATGGTTACGGTTAATGCAATCAGTAAAGGAAAGGAGGGCAGTGGTAGTGCTGTGTGATGGTCTGAAGCCATGTTGACAGTTGGAATTAAGTGGTTGAGTAATTGCCTGTGGATACACTTCTCCATGATCTTAGCTAAAGGAGAAAGTAGGGCAATGGGGCGGTAGTTTGAGAGCTCAGTGGAGTGTCCAACTTTATGGAGGGGAATAATGTGGGAGACTTTCCATAAAGTAGGGATGTGATCTTCCGTAATGGTTCTAGATCAGTATGGAAATGGGGTAGGCAATAGCTCTGGCTGATAACTGTAGGTATTCAGAAGGCAGTTGGTCTGCTGAGGGAGAGCATGGTTTCAGTTTATTTAAAAAGTTTAGAATAAATGTGGTTGGGACAGGTTTGAATTGAAAAGGAGGGGGGTGGGGTTGAAGTAAAGGAAGGTAAAGTGAAGGTATTAGGTGATGGTTGACTAGCTAATGTCTGGATAGCATCTGTAGCTAGTTTGGATGGGATTTTCCTGGTCAGTATTCTGAGGGTTGGGAGTAGTAGATTGCCCTGGGTGGAGTAGCTGGTTAATGCTTGCCCAGAATTTTTGTGGGTTGTTATGATTAGGTTGTTAGAATTGTAGGTAGTAGTTCTGTTTATCAGAAAGTATAGCTTTCTTAGTGTCATTTCTTAGCATTCTAAAGTTTGTTGGTCTACAGAGTTTTTAGTCATTCTCCATTGGTTCCAATATTTATTTCTGAGATGAATTTTGCGTTTGGTTTCATTAGAAAGCCATGGGGTAGAATTGGTTTTAATTCTAATGGATCTGGTTGGAGCATGGTGGTTAAGAATGGCGAGGAAGGTAGAAATTAAATAATTAACGGCTTCATCTAAAAGGGAGGTGTCTTAAGGGAACCCAATTGCATGCTCTTAGTTCCATTTGGAATAGGATCAGGGTTACATTTTTTTTTTTGGATCTGATATTTCTAATAGAGGGTGGGATGTGAGTACTGGTTTTATGTCTGATGATGTAGGCAAGTGAGTGGTCACTTATATCATCAGGGAGGGTTCCAGAATTACAGATGTGAGCATGATTGTTTGTAAGAATCCAGATTAATATGCTTTCTTGTTAGTGTTATTTATTCTGGTAGGGGAGGTAATAGTTTGAGAAAAAACATATAGGTTAATGTGAGTGGTAGGGAAGCTGCTACAATAGGAGTTCCAATCTAAGTTTACATCACCTAGGATTATGTTTTTTTGGGGTAGGTGTTGGGCTAGCCAGCAAAGGATAATTTCTAAGGTGTCTTTGTTGTTTCCAGGAGGTAGGTACATACATATAATATAGATCAATTTGGCATTGTTAAGTTCTAGTTTAGATATGAGAATCTCAGCATTGGAAGCTAGAGGTAGATTACAGTTATATGTGGTTAGCTTTAAGCCAGACTTAAATAGAATAGCAACCCCACCGCCCTTCTTGGCTACTCGATCAATTCTTAGGATATTGTATCCAGGTGGGATAATTTCATTGTCTTTAATAACAGGTTTTAGCCATGTTTCTGTTAGGCAGATAATGTCGAAGGAGTAGACTTCTAATAGAGCTTGGAGTTGGGTTACTTTGTTGTTAATGTATATTAATATGACCTAGTAGCAGAGAGTTTGATGGCTTAGTAAGGAGATAATTAGTAGACTGATTGTGGTTATGTAGAGTGATAGGAGTTATTGTTGGGCCAGGATTAGGGTGAATATCACCATCCTTTAATGAAAGGAGTAGTCCTAGAATGTTTGGGTTAGGGAACCTGCTGTACAGAACCAACAGTCTTCTGAGATGTAGTGTGCTATATTTAATGTGTAGTAGTGTGCTATATTTAATGTGTAGTATTCTATGATATTTGGCAAGTAGGTAGCTGGGTGAGCATGTTATGTTTGCATGGTTAAGCAGGACTGGTACAGCTGGAGAGCTGGTTTGTTGATTGGGGTAATGAATGTGAGGATGGAGTGGGTGCTCATAAGAGGAGAGTAAATAGACAAAGGTAAAAAGTGGAAGTGGTAAAAGAGTGAAATAGAGTAAGACATGGAAATGGTGTGGGTGGCTTAGACATTGGGAAGGACTGGTTATTGGATTTATGTAAGTGGATATGGAGTATATAGGGTGAGAGTGTGTGAAGGTAGGAGGGTGTGGTGTGATTGGAGGGGAGTGGTAAGAGATGAGATAACTGAGAAGTAGTCCAATGGGAATTGTGTAGAGAGTTATGGGAAAAGGAGGAGATGTGGCTAGTAAGTATAAGAGTAGGACTCCTAGGGGAGGGTGGGAATTGGGGGGAGGGGAATGAGCTCGTAGGGCGATTGGAGCGGGTAGAAACAGAGACTGGATCAGTAGAAGACAATCAGCAGGACTGATCTGTTAAGGTAAGTTGGAAAAGTCAGATGTGGTAAAGGCTAGTGAGAAGTGAGCCTAGAAAAGGTAGCAGTAGTAGAAAAAAAGTAGTAAAGGGGTAAGGTGGGGGAACTGGATAGCAATGCAGGTACAACAGGGGAAATAAGGTAAGTAGCTATGTAATACAGGATAAGAAGGGGATGTGGTTGGGTAAAGGGTGCCACCTAGTGGACAGGTCTAATATAGCAGGCTGATTAGAGAGCGAGTCAGTTGGAGTACAACAAGGGAAAGGTGGGTGCTAGTCAAAAGGAGGTATCTATAGAGGATGGGGGAAGAGAGAGAGATTAATGTACAGAAGAGAGGGGGTGGAGGCTGCAGGCTGCCCTAACTCAAGACGTATTGTACCACCTGTAGCAGTGGTACACTAGTAGAAAGACAATCAGGCAGAAATTATTCAATACACATACTTTTAGTATCCTTGATAAAGGGATTGTAGGACAGATAGGCTGTGAGGTGTGTCGCTGATAAATGGTGGGGGTCCTTTAGCATCTTACAGATTAGTGCTGGAAGCACAAGTAGGGCAGGGTAACTTAAGGAGGCAAGAGAAACAAGACAGTTATGAGAAACAGGAGTTAGCACAAAGTACATTAAGATTAGACATGTTATACTAAGCATTCACAGAAACATATGTAGATATAACAAATAAACAATACAATATTTCTTGTATTTTAAATAATATAGTCTTTCACAGCATCAGAGTAATAAAAAATAGCAGTTGCACAATTCTTAACTCTTGATAGCAGCAAATGTAAAATCACAACTAAGCAATATTTAAATGCCCCTTTATAGTAAAACACATTTCAGCAATAGCTATATGCTCCTAGGTAGTATCAGAAATGAAAGGACTGCGGTATATGTTATCCCTACCTTTTTAAACGCTGCATTAGATTAAATTATCATAAAACAAACACTAAAAAGGACTGGGGTCACTAATAATATGACTCAATCTGATTATCTGGCCCCTAAAAAATATTAAATTTCATAAGTACTGGATGGGAACTACTGAAAAGACTTCTTCCTGAAAATGGTGATAGTAAAGTTCTTACTTCCAAAGTTGCAGGTAAGGTCAATATCTAAATAATTAACTGCCGTGCCAATGGTACTGGCCTTAATGTCCGCCATCTAACACTATTGTTCATTTCACCAACAAAACTTTCAAAATCTTCTTTACTACCCTTCCAAATAAAAAAACAAATAATCTATGTATCTCTGATAAAAAGAAACAAACAAGTTAAATTTAGTAACTAATGAGTTTCCCTACCAACACATGACCAGATTGGCAAAAGACGGGGCTACTGTAGCCCCCATAGCCACACCTGACACTTGTTGGTAAGATAGCAGATACAAATTCAAAACAATTGCTACTAACAACTAAATCCAACAAAACACAAATAGTTCTAGAATCCAACATTAAATTGTGTATATTTTTTTCAAAAATAACTCAGCAAATTCAATGCCTTCATCTTGATCAATAGAAGTGTACAAACAGTTCACATCTACAGTACAAAGCATCTTTTCTTCCCCTCCAAAAATGTATTTACTAATTTGGTCTAAAAAAGCCATGAATCTTTAAAGAAAATATTTACTACATTGTACAATGGGTTTCAACACACTATCTAATGAAGAAACATTGTTTTGTTGTTGGGGGGGAGGGGGGACACAATGGGCCTAAAGGGCGTTTTTTTCTCGAATTTGTGAATCTTTGAGATTCCAAACAGAAAACCCAATTCTAACAATGCAAAAATTGTACATTTCTATTGTCAAACAATTTTGATGCAATAAATCTAACAAAGTTCTAACAATGTAAGATCACACATAAATCGTTTTTTCATACACTCCGTACTAACTACCCTATAACAATTAGTATAATCCAACATTGACAGCATAGCTTCGATGTAATCTACTTTTGTCATAATAACCAAGCCATTCCCCTTATCAGCCTGCATATATCTTAAACTACAGTAGCTGCAAAGATTTTGAAGGGCCAAATAATGTTCTTAATCTAAATTAAAACAGGCCCCTTTTTTTATTATCCAAAATGTTCTCTTTCTAAAACAAATTGTAAACTGCATCCTCACAAATGTTATCAAAAATGTTCAAAGTACTCAGTAAGGGAGGATTAACTGTACTCAGTTTCTTAAAAAAACTTGTTTTTTTACTCAACATCTTTGAAAACATACTTTAAATTTAATCTCCTAACAGCTTGTTTAAAATCGAATACAACGTCAGTCAATATTGCATAGTGTGTAGGAAAAAAAGAAAATCCCTTTGACAGTACCTCAATTTCACATGGTGTGAAAGTAACTTCAAAAGTTGAAATTCTGCCAAAAACATTTCAACGGTTCTTCCCCTTTACCGATTCTCGACTCCTGTCACTATCCTTTTTGGGGGAAGAACAAAATGAGTTGTGAGCAGCAACGTCCTCCCCTTTGTTAATTAGAAACATTACACTTGACCCTTCTTCTAATGAAGACATGGAAGACACCAGAATATCTGTTGTCGCACAGCCTACTTCAGGCTCAGAAATAAATTTGTTGCTCCTATATTCACGTAAACTCCCACTGTTGACTTCACGGGTATGATTTGCTGAAAAAGAATCCAATTGGTCCAATCTAAGTTTTACGGAAGGACCAACCTTAACAGCTTTGTTCTCAGTCTTATTGATCTCTTCTGTCAGTCCTTTGATTATGAATGCTTTTTGATTAAAATAAGCTAAAAGGTCTATTAAGCTTATTTTTTTTACGTTGAACTACTGTTTTAACATGTTCTTTAACCTTGGTAAAAATATTAAAATAAAGGGACTTCACTAAAGAGAATGAGAAAGCACTAAACTGATTCCTGGTGTTGTTTTCTCAACGGTTGGAACAGTGGTTTTGGATGGTTTTGTTTTTTCAGTAGTTTTTCCTTTTCTCAGTTTTTGTGAAATACAGATATTTTTCCACATTCTACCTCATGCAAGATTCCTTTCAGTTATTTTGTCTTTCCTGAACAGATCCAAATTAAAAAAAAGTACCACCTAACTTGAGGTTTAAACCATTCAACACTTTTAACACAACCGTCTTCCTTGCTTTACATTATTCTTTGATTTCCTCCTTTGGAAATTTTCTTGTGTTTCCTATATTCCATCATTTATACAAACAGTCTGTTTTCTGGCTGGCCTTTTCTTTTAGTGCTCTAGAAAACCAATCTATCATAAATAAAACAAATGCTGAAAACCTATACCCAAAGCTGAAAACAAGCATGAAAAACATGTCACTGTTAAGTGGCTTATATTCTTTTCTAATTTGTTAGATCAGAGGCTGTGAAATTTCTTGGAGGCTTTTGCAATCTCTACATGGAGAAAAAGTATCCTAAAGACTGAAAAAGTGTATCCTATCATGTTTGAATCGACACAGAATGACAGACTACAGCATAATCACATAAAAGCATTCCTTTAGGACAAAGGTGTTTAGACCACTGAGACTCAACACTGGCCTAAGGTCTTGTGTTTTTCTAGACACCAAAAAGAAAACGCACCATCTTTGACTTCACTGGCTCTTCTTAAATGCCTCTCCTTTTGAGAAGCTCTAGCACATCTCTCCTTTCCTGAACTTTCTGGTGGCCAGCCTAGTCAAATAGAATTTAATACATAATTCTATCCTTTGTATAAATAAATGTAAAATACAGGCGTGTGTTTTTAAATGAAAAAAAAAAAAAACACTGCAAAATGTGAACTTCAAGATTGTTACAACATTGCCCCCTTGCTGTAAAGAAAAACTAAATCAAGCCTTTCAAATGTGTCTTTTGAAATTGAAATGATTTTGTGACATTCTTTGATCTTTAAAGTTGGTTCCAGTCAGGCTGGCTGAAGACATTCTGTCTTTAGTGTTAACTAAGGACTAATTGCTAGAGTGTATACGTGAAATGCCTTTTATTGTTGTATTCTCCTGTGCAGGTTTTAGCTTGCTAAATAATGTAAATGGAGTTTCTATTAGCCTGGGAACTCAGAGCAGGTGTCAAGATGATGCAATATGAATACTGGGAAAACCTAAGTGTCAAAAATGATGTAAACTAGGGAGGACCCAGAGACACGTTTGTTAGTGATGTTTTATAAACAGTGTCTCACAAGAGACTAAGAAGCATTTTGATCTTGATATCCAACTTACCAGCACTCTGCTTATGCTCACATGTAAGTTTATAGCACTGTGATTTCTTGTAGGAATAGTTAAAGCTAGTAATGATTAATTAGGTGTTTTTCTTTGAAATCAGACCTGTCCTACTGTATTATTTTAAGTTTGTGTGTGATCTCTGAGCTCTTAGATATCTCTGTGGTGTAGTAGTTTTGTCTTGTGTTTTAATTATTTATTATTAAATATTTTACACCTTCTACCTGTGGCTGATTTATGTAGACATATACTATGCTTTAGAGTACATTATATATTTATAGAGTTTATTGTAATAAGCCTTGAGAATGATTAGTCATACTACCACTGGATAATAATATTGCACAGTAATAACTGGACACCCTTTTAAGGGCCTTTTAGTAGCTGATATTAATTGGGTGGTGGCAGTAATTACTACCGTATAGTCCGGGTAAAGGGGCACAGCTGGAGAATCTGTGTCCGCCTTTCCCAGGAGTGTCTGTTGTTGTTCGTCTTTTCTCGGTTAGGGGTCGCACAGCGGAACTCCGGTCTGCTAATGATTGGCAGTTGTTCTTTATAGTGTCGAGTTGCCAGCCTGATGCCCAACCTTCAACGAAGGCACGCCCAAACGCATGTCTTTCGAACGCCCACTCGACCGCGGTGAGGACATGCAGAGTCCACATAGAAGGCACTCCCGACCCAAGCTGAGAATCGAACGGGAGAACCTCTTGCTGTGAGGCAACACTACCGCTGCACCACCGTAGAAGTTCCCAGGAGTGTCTGTGAAAGTGTACAAATACTTATCTCAAAGTGTGTATGTGTTGTGTCAGCTACTTGGCAGGGACACGAAGCACTGGTTGGACAGAGAGGGTACTGGAGGTTTTAGCTTGCCCACTTAGGCTGTGACCTGGACCCTATACACTCCGTACAAAGTAAGATCACTCATAAATCTTTTTTTCATACACTCCGTACTAACTACCCTATAACAATTAGTATCATCCAACATTGACAGCAAAGGAGCAACCAGCCCCAGACTGACTGTGATCTCTGTGTGCACTTAAGGGAAATTGTACTTTACTGTGTGTATTAGTTATCCTTTCCTCTTCTAGGAGACGACCTTCCCTGGTGTTAGTGGCGAGGATTGAGGCTCCTTGATTGCTGGGCCAGGGCACGGTCATCACAGAGGCTTCTTGATTGCTGGGCCAGGCCACGGTCGTCACAAGTGTTTGGCAGTGGTGGGATCTACTTCACATACTAATTGGCTTGTAGTGTTGTGGGTAGAGCAAATTCCTGTAGCTTACGTACAGTAATTTCTAAAAGTGTTTTTTACTCTAAAACAGCCACAGAGTGTATACTCAGAGTTCAGATCACAATTGTTTTATTTCTTTTGTTAGCTTAGTGTTAGTCAGGGTGAGAAGGCAGCATGTCAGCAGAAGAGTATGGAAAGCTGACAAGGAGCCAGCTGGCGGAGATGTGCCAGGCTAGGGGACTGGTGCATGGAAACCTGACTAAAGCAGACCTGATTGTAGCCTTGGTTACAGCTGCATCAGAAAACAGCAGCCGGGAGGACAATCAGACTGACAGTGGAGATACAATGTCCTTGGAGAATGGACAGCTCAACCTTTCTGCAGTGGACTTAAAAATCCAGCTGGAGCTAGAGAGAGTTGAGTTGGAGGCCAGACGTATGGAACTGGAAGCAGCCGAGAAAATATGGAGTCTACAAGCTGAGGAAAATGAACAGCAGAGGATGCATAAGAGGGAAATGCTGACTCTTCGTCAGAGTCACTGTGGTAATGGGGAAGGGAGTAACTGGACCTCAGAAGCACAAAAGGTCAGTAAATGTCTTCCACAGTTTAAAGATGGGGATAATTTTGATAGCTTCACTCACATGTTTGAGCGGGTATGTAAACAGTATGACGTTGACCAAAGGCTCTGGGTACGGTTCCTGACCCCCTTACTCCATGGTAAAGCTGTAACTTCTTTAGCAAACATGCACAACACTGACTGTTTTGATTATACTGCTGTAAAAAGACATTTATTACAATGTTTTAAGCTAACACCTGAAATGTATAGGAAAAAGTTTTGTGAGCATAGACGCAAGGCAGATGAAAATGTATGTGAATATGTTGTTGAAATGAGCACTTATTTTCATAGCTGGGTGAGTGGATGTCAGATCACCACTTTTGAAGGGCTGGCAGACATTTTGGTAATGGAACAAGCCCTTAGCAGTTTGCCTGAGGACATGAGGATCTGGTTAGCTGACAGACAGTGTGCTACTTCAGAGGAGTTGGGAAAGAAGGGAGACCTATACTTAGCAAGCAGGGCAGCCCTGCACAGGAAACAGACCCCCAGTACTGCTCATGGGACTAAAGGAACCCATGGTGGGCAGCACAGACTGCCCCAACAGAATCCGCCAGTAGCAGGGGAAGCCACTAGTCCAGGTACACGTCCAGCAGCTAGGGTTGAATGTTTTGAATGCAACCAGTGGGGCCATGTGGCATACAGATGTCCACGGAGGCAAGGTGGGGAACCAAAGGTGAGGGAGCCAGTAAGTGTGAAAGACAAAATGCCAATAGTGGGTTGTCTTGAGACAACCGGGGTGTGGAGCTTCCATCCTGCAGATGTCATGAGAGGGAAGGATTTGGATGAGGCAGTACTATGTAGTTATGTAGTTACATGCAGTGAGGCTAGGAGACAAGCATGTGGGTCTGGTAGCCTGGGGGAGACCCAGACAGACTGCATACTTGCAGCCAGGACTGCTGAGCTGGTTACTTCAGGGAGTGAGCTACGTTGTAGCAGTGAGACTGAATGTGAGCCAGAGCTGCTTGTGGGTACTGATGTTCCCTTGGACAGGGTAACTGCAAAGGTAGTGCTGAGTAGTAGTACCCAGGCTGACAGTGAGGCACCACTGTCAGAGGATGCCAGACTTCCTGTGGAAGGGGAGCTGGGAAGGGTTACAAGGAGAGACTTGAGACAGGCTCAGCTCTCAGACCCTATATTGCAAGGATGGAGGCAGGTAGCTAGGGAGGCACCTGATTCTCAAGGGAATCTGTATACTGGGACAAAGGGTTACTATACAGAGAATGGACCCCTGAGGGAGGGCTAGAAGGTGAGAGAGTACAGCAGTTGGTAGTGTCTAGAGCTTACCGTCTGGCGCTTCTAGCCATAGCCCATGATACTCCCTTTGCAGGTCATATGGGCATAAAACATACAAAGAAGCATATTATGCAGAACTTCTATTGGCCTGGAATTTCCGGAGATGCAACAGGGTACTGCAGGACCTGTGAGCAGTGCCAAAAGGTAGGCAAGGCAGGAGACATGAGAGCTCCTTTGATGCTTTTGCCTGTGATTGAGGAGCCATTTCAGAGGGTAGATATGGATATTGTGGGTCCTCTGAGTACCCCAAGTTCCACAGGGAAAAATTATATCTTAGTGGTAGTGGATTATGCTACACGATAACCTGAGGCCGTGGCTTTGTCCTCCATTGAGGCCGAAAAGGTGGCAAATGCTTTGCTAGAGATTTTAAGCAGGGTAGGTTTCCCAAAGCAAATACTGTCTGACAGAGATGCCAATTTTACGTCAGACCTGCTGGCTTGTCTGTGGAAGCCCTGTGGGATGAAGCACATGAAGACCACCCCCTACCATCTCCAGACTAATGGTCTTGTTGGGAGGTTAAACTCTACAATCAAATCCATGCTACGGGTATTTGCAGATCAATTTAAGAGGGATTGGGACAAATATCTGCTCCATCTGTTTGCTTACAGAGAGGTTCCCCAGGAATCCACGAGTTTTTCACCCTTTGAGTTGCTGTATGGGCAATAAGGTGAGGGGACCTCTAGATTTAATTTGAGATGAGTGTGAAGGTGAGTGTGAGTCTCACAAGGAGTCTGTTGTGGCATATGTCCTGAACCTCAGGACAAGGCTCAGGGAACTCATGGGCCTGGCCCAGGAGAACCTGGCAGAAGCCCAACAACAGAAAAAGGTGTGGTATGACACTAATGCTCGAGCTAGAGAGTATGCTGTAGGGCAGCAGGTGATGGTTCTCATTCCTGTCAGACACAATAAGTTGCAGGCAGCTTGGGAGGGACCCTACAAGGTGGTAAGAAAGGTAAGTGATGTTAACTACATGGTGGAAGTGCTAGGCAGACGGCAGGGGCACAAATTGTACCATGTTAACATGAGGAAACCTTACCATGACAGGGAGGCCCTTGTGCTGAGCATTTGCAGTGGATTGCAGGAGGAGTCAGAGAGATCTTGTGACTAATCTCCTCAGTGAGGCTCAGACTGACACCTCGGTGGAAGGGGTAGCAATGTCCCAGCAGCTATCTCCTACCCAGGCTCAAGAAATTCGAGCAGTGTTGCAGGAGTTTGGGGGCATGTTCACCTGGAAACCAGAAAGCACCCACCTGGTGCAGCACAAGGTGGATACATGACCCCAAAAGCCTATCAGGCAGGCCCCTTATAGGGTGCCTGAGAGTGTCAAACAAACTATGAGGGAGGAGGTACAGGAGATGTTGGAACTAGGGGTGAATAAAGAGTCCAACAGTCCCTGGGCCTCACCAGTGGTACTGGTGTCAAAGAAGGATGGCAGCACCAGGTTCTGTGTGGATTACAGGAAATTAGTCACACAGAGTCAGATGCTTACCTCATGCCTAGGACAGATGTGGCCCTAGAGCAGCTGGGTAAGGCTAAGTATCTTACAACCATTGATCTTACCAAGGGTTACTGGCAGGTGCCCTTCACTCCCAGTGCTAGAGAGAAGTCAGCCTTTGTGACTCCTTTTGGCTTAAATGAGTTCACAAAGATGCCCTTTAGGATGAAGAATGCCCCAGCGACTTTCCAGAGACTGATAGAACATATCTTAGCAGAAGCAGGAGGGTTTGCCCTTGCTTACACGAATAATATTGCTATCTACAGCCATTCCTGGCAAGACCACCTTCAGCATGTCAGGCAGGTACAGAGGGCAGGGTTGACCATTAAGCCGAGCAAATGTCAGGTGGGAATGGCAGAGGTCTCCTACCTAGGACAGAGTGGGGAGTGGTAAGATAAGGCCAGAACCTGCCAAAGTGGAAGCTATTCAGGCATGGCCTGCACCAGTTACCAAAAAGCAGGTGAGAAAATTCTTAAGGACAGCAGGGTACTACAGAAAGTTTGTTCCCAATTATAGTACCATAGGTGCTCCCCTCACAGACCTGACAAGGAAGAACAGGCCAGATAAGGTGGTGTGGACCCCAGCATGTGAGCAGGCATTTTGGAAGCTTGAGGAAGCTTTGGAAGGACCCCCTGTGTTAGCCAGTCCAGACTACAGCAAAGACTTTTTTGTGCAGGTGAATGCTTCAAACTATGGGGCGGGGGCTGTACATAGCCAGATTTCTTCAGATGGAGAAGAACACCCAGTGGTTTATCTCAGTAGTAGGCTCCAACCCAGGGAAGAATGCTATGCAGCGGTAGAAAAGGAATATCTAGCCATAGTGTGGGCACTACAAAAACTTCAGCCTTATCCGTATGGAAGAAAATTCACTGTGATGACAGAGCACAGCCCTCTAACATGGTTAAACAGAGCCAGTCAGCAAAATGCTAAATTGCTAAGATGGAGTCTGGGGTTGCAGGCATATATGTCAGTGCAGCACCGCAGTGGGAGTAGCAATGCCAATGCAGATGGGCTCTCAAGACAGGGAATGGGGTGAGGTACACCCAGACAGACGTGACACTCAAGCGATGTTGCTCAAGGGGCACTTGAAAAACTTGCTTGAGATCCCCCGGGGGGGGGGGGGTATGTGAAGATTGGACAAAGACAGGAGAAGGCTGCCAGCCTAGTTAAACAGAATTTAATACATAATTCTATCATTTGTATAAATAAATGTAAAATACAGGTGTGTGTTTTTAAATGAAAGAAAAACACTGTCAAATATGAACTTCAAGATTGTTACAACATTGCCCCCTTGCTGTAAAGAAAAACTAAGTCAAGCCTTTCAAATGTGTCTTTTGAAATTGAAATGATTTTATGACATTCTTTTATCTTTAAAGTTGGTTCTGGTCAGGCTGGCTGAAGACATTCTGTCTATTAAGTTAACTAAGGACTAATTGCTAGAGAGTATACGTGAAATGCCTTTTATTGTTGTATTCTCCTGTGCAGGTGTTACCTTGCTAAATAATGTAAATGGAATTTCTATTAGCCTGGGAACTCAGAGCAGGTGTCAAGATGATGCAATATGAATACTGGGAAAACTTAAGTGTCACAAATGATGTAATATGGGGAGGACCCAAAGACATGTTTGTTAGTGATGTTTTATAAACTGTCTCTCACAAGAGACTAAGAAGCATTTTGATCTTGATATCCAACTTACCAGCACTCTGCTTATGCTCACATGTAAGTTTTTAGCACTGTGATTTCTTGTAGGAATAGTTAAAGCTAATAAAGGTTAATTAGGTGTTTTTCTTTGAAATCAGACTTGTCCTACTGTATTATTTTAAGTTTCTGTGTGATCTCTGAAATCTAAGATATCTCTGTGGTGTAGTAGTTTTGTCTTGTGTTTTAATTATTTATTATTAAATATTTTTAAAACCTTCTACCTGTTACTGATTTATGTAGAGATAAAGTATGCTTTAGAGTACATTATATATTTATAGAGTTTATTGTAATAAGCCCTTCCAATAAGCCTTGAGACTGATTAGTCATACTACCACTGGATAATAATATTGCACAGTAATAATTGGACACCCTTTTAAGGGCCTTTTAGTAGCTGATATTATTAACTAGGTGGTGGCAGTAATTACTACTGTATAGTCTAAGTAAAGGGGCACAGCTGGAGAATCTGTGTCAGCCTTTCCCAGGAATGTCTGTGAAAGTGCATAAATACTTATCTCAAAGTGTGTGTGTTGCGTCAGCTACTTGGCAGGGACACGAAGCACTGGTTGGACAGAGAGGGTACTGGAGGTTCTAGCTTGCCCAGTTAGGCTGAGACCTGGACCCTATAGCTGTGCCAGTGGGGAGTCTTATTGGGGACCTGGTGAGCAAGGGAGCAGCCAACCCCAGACTGACTGTGATCTCTGTGTGCACTTAAGGAAAATTGTACTTTACTGTGTGTATTAGTCATCCTTTCCTCTTCTATGAGATGACCTCCCTGGTGTTAGTGGTGAGGATTGAGGCTTCTTGATTGCTGGGCCAGGGCACGATCGTCACAACCTCTTCCTGGATATTTACTACTGTTGGGAGAGGGAACCTCCCCTAAATCACATCCAGCTAACGGTGGTCTGCACGGGAGTCAGGAATGTCATGAACTCCCAGCCTTAAATGGGCCACAATCTCCCCAAGAATTCCTTGACCCACAGCCATTACATCAAAAATACCGCTGGAGCCCGAATGACTTGACTAACCAGATCCAACTCTCCACTGTTGTGGGGTCTGTGGAGTGTGCTTAAAAGAAGACTCTCTCTGGTTTCTTTGAACTGTAGAAAGATAAATTATGGGGAGAATGAAATGTCAACCGCAATGGTGGAGGAGTGGACTTTTTCCTTCGTGCCCAGGAAATAGTGATGAATTTCAGGCCCAAGTAGTAAGGGTCCCTTAAAGGGTGCTTTCATAAACGTCACTTTGGTGTCTTTAGTGAACATGGTCAGTAACACCCAGGGGTGCCAGTACCTGACTATGCTGATTTCTTCCACCCCTGCAGATCCCTCTGGAGCATTATGTTCAACATGTACCATAAAGTTACTTACGGTAGGAGATGAAGGAGCCTGTCTGAGGAGTTTCACCTTTACAGATCCACTAGATAGGTCCTCTGCAGTATGCAATATTCTGTCTGAAGAGTCCATCTGAAAACAGAACGTCTGCATCTAATAACTGTGCATCTAGAAACAGTGTTGAGGACCCAAAAACTATGTGCTTTCTTAGCCTATACAACCCCCCCCCCTAACCCCATGGAGATACTGTGACTGATCAGCAGAGTTCAGATTAGCTACAGAAACAGATAGTCACATTCAACTTAGGCATCTCCACCCAAAGAAACAGGTGGAGATCTATAAATCCTACTCTGCTTCCTTTAATACAGGGCCACAGTACCTGGGTTGACCCATACTACCATCACTGAAATGCCAATAAACATCCATAACAGGAGGAACCATGCAGGAGGACATGTCTTGCAGACTTTCTTTAGTCCTTTCTGCAGAGAAAACAGCTCCTGGGACAGCCAACCCAATCTATCTCCTTCTCATCACTTGCAATAATGCACTAAAATTCATGTCATCCAGAAGAGATGGATGGGCCTCCTCCTCCATGGTAGGACTTCTTAGTTAACTTCCTGGATTTGTCTCTGGGGAATCCACATTATCCAAAAATAAAGAAAACAATCTTTAAGCCAAAAGTCCATGATCCATCCCAAAGGGTACACAGACAAAAAGGTCCTACAGTGGAAAAAGGAATAAAACTTGTATTGGGTCCTCCACATTGAGATAGCCATTCTGGAGCAACAGATGTTGCACCACCCCAACAAAGGTTAGTTGAATCTGGGTAATTTTCTCCTGGCTCACCAACAGCAACCTATCCAGCACTGGGCGAGCCTTAACTGGAATAATCATATGGCAGTCATAAATCGGAGTGAGCATCATCACATCAGAGCTGTAGCAGCCAATGTAGAAATATATAAAGGGATCATAGACGGGACAGACAGACCAGTTTGTGCAGGTAGGCAAACATAGGACTATACCATTAGAAACATGGATTTGGCCCGAGCTACAGGATGCCCAGTGCCAAGGAACCAGCACTGGGTGAGCTGACAGTGAAAATCCAGAAATCAAGAAAGTAATCTGTTGGCATGTGCATCGTGGTGTTTCAACACTTGCAGTGCAGAATCCAAGAAATTATGCAGTCCAAAACAGTCCTAGAGAACAGCACAGTCCTCATTTCTCCCAGCCCTGTCAGAACAATGGTGGATTTGCTGCATCTGCCTCTGTCATAGAGTTTCACTACAACTCTGGCTAGCTCAGCATAATCAATGACTGGTAGAGAAGGAGACCACTGGGGAAAGTGGGGAGAACATAGGCCTCCCTCGACCATAGAATAAATAGGTAATGTTAGAAATGCTTGCTCTGATGTAGAGCTCACCATAGATAAGGAAGACCCTGAAGCAACATGAGAAGAATCCTCTATCACAATGGCTTGAACACTTTGTTCTTGTAGAATCCAAGGGCAACAGTCTAATAGACTGACGAGCTGAATAATTCCCTAGAATAAGTAGGCCTAAATGGGCCTGGCTTATAGGAAACCAAGAACAGACAGAAGTGTACAACTCCCTTTGGCTGTCAGCAAGACCAAAAGGTACTAGAAGTGAGGAAGGAGGACATATATGATGTAATGTGAAGCTTTAAAAGTGATATCAAACTGTTCCAAGTCATGCTAAGGACAGAGAGAATATACACACTTATTACTGTCAGCAGGGGTAATCTGTTTGCCACAGATACACCATTTAGAATTAACCAGTCAGGACTGTTAAAGAGATCCCAAAGTTTTAACACGCAAGCTTCACAAAGGAAAGGATGGTACAGAATTAGGAGTTATGTACTTCCCTTAACTTGGCATCTGTGCTGCCCATTTTCATTCTTCCTCACTGAAGGGTCATGGATCTGATCCGACTTGGCTGCAATTTCCCAGACTTTGGATCCTAGTCTCAAGCCCCCCCCCCCCCAAATTCCCTACACTACCCCTCACTCCATAGATCGAGTTTGCTGCCTCCGTCTATAGAATTACAGAGACAGAACTGATAAGGTAAGATTTACAACTCAAATGCGGAAGGAAAGATTTGTGCAACATTCAATATCCTTCTAGAAAGATAAGCTGTGTACACCCAGCATATGAAGTTAGTACTCTCCTTTGTTTTGGAAATTAGGGAAGAACACAGGCAGATTAATAACTTGGTTTAGGTTTGCCTCAGAAGTGACCCTGGGCAAAAAGGGATGAGTTAATATGCAAAGTAACTCTGCCCTTGTGAAAAACTAAATATGGAGTCTTACAAGACAAAGCCTGTAATTCAGACACTCTTTCGGCTGAGGTAATGGCTATCAAAGAAAAAGTCTCCCAGGTCAAAAACCTTAAATCAACCTTAGCTGAAGGCTCAAAAGGAGGGGAGACTAAAGTTTGCAAAACCAAGGTGAGATCCAAGGAGCAAAAGGATCCTTGACAGGAGGGCAAAGGAGAAAGGTACCTTTAAAAAGGCCTTGCATAACTTAGATGAGGCCAGAGAGAAAGAATTTTCTCCAATGTGAAAATTGGAAATGTTCGCCAATTGCACTTTCACCATGGAGAAACTAGCTCTGTTATGAAAACAAAGCCAGAAAATCTAAAACCACAGGAACCAGAACCATAAAGGGGTCCAGACTGTTCTGATGAGCCCAAATGGAGAAACTCTTCCACTTGGTATTGTATAGTTTCCTTGTGGAACTGGGGAAGAACGTCTGGGAGTCATACCTCTCAACCTCTTAATGCAAGAAATCTGGACAAAGCCAAAAATAGGGATAGTTTTTAAATATTACTCCTACAAACTTAGAAAGTTGCTAGAACAACAAGTTTTGCATTAGCATGAATTTACTGAAGGGTATAGAATCTAAAACTCAAATGTTTGTCATTATTTTCTGACTTCATCCTTCAATGGATTTGCTAAATATTTGCCAGAAAAACATAATTTTATGAGAAACAGACCACAAATATGAGGCAAAACTCTCGACATTCTGCAAAAATCTGTACAGCTGAGAGGTAAGCTGGGAGTTCTATCCATCACTGGAACTAGAGTAACCAAGTGGTTAGTTTGAGGTTCAAAAGATACGGATGGAGATGTCCTGAAGGATGGGATGAAAGATCCGAATGGGGATGTCCCAAAGGATGGGACAAAAGATTTGGAGAGGTGTCCAGAGTCAACGGTGGACAAACCAGGTGTAACTAAAGGAAGGGAAACCAAACTTGTCATGGTCAAAAGGGAGCAATAAGGATCACTTGGCACTTCAACCTCTGAGCTTTTTGCAGAAACTTGGGAATAAGGGGAAGAGGAGGATAGGCATAAAGTAGAACAGGGGCCAAGTACATACTAGTGCATCTCTGAGGAGGGATTAGGGCAAAAAACTCACCGAACCTGGTGTTGGAAAGAGATGTGAAGAGATTGCAGCAAGGTTGACCCCATCTCTGAAAGATCGTATTTGCCACTGAAGGATTCAAAGACCACTCATGAGGCATCAATATGATTCTGCTGAGCCTGTCTGCTGGGATGTTTGACTCCCCAAGAATGTGTGTTGCTATGAGAAAGCGGTTGAAAGAGATCGTCCATTGCCACAACCTCATGGCCTCTCGACACAAGGGGTAAGACTTCGCTCCTCCAAGTTTGCTGTTGTACCAGACCACTGACATGTCTGTCTGAATTGCAATAATTCCCATGGGAAGAGAAGAATGGAGGGCTTGCAACGCAAAAAGCACCGGTCTCATCTCCAGGACATTTATATGCAAATTACCTCTAGAGGGGACCACATGCCTTGGACTGTTTGTCCCAGATAATGCCCATCCCCACCTGAAATAGGATGCATCTGTGGTCACAGTGGACTTGGGAAAAGGAAGAGTGAATGGGTGGCCTTGAAGGTGATCTTTTGATTGGAGACACCAGATTGTTTGCATGCTCAGGAGATTCTGATTGGGTGATTCAAATGATAATAAAGAAGGGACAATTGAACCACCAGGGTCCACTGAAGTACTCTCATATGAAGGTGTGCCACCGGAACCAGGGTAATTACTGCTGCCATGGACCCCAAGGACTTTAGAACAAGACTTGCTGGGGGATAAGGAATATCCAAGATTTGTGTGACACAGACCTCAAGGTGGAGATTCTGTCCAGAAGTGCTAAAGAATGAATGGTGTCCAGGCAGGCCCCAATGACATCTATGATTTGCACCGCTTGAAGTTGAGACTTTAGATTGATAGAGATCCCCAAGGTCGAGGCTAGATGGAATAGGAAATTTCTAGCTTCTAGGAATCGATGATTGGTGGGAACAGTTCGGAGCCAATTATCCAGATACAGAAACCCCTGGAATCCTTGCAGTCTCAGGTGAGCTGCCACTACTACCATGCATTTGCTGAACACTCTGTGGGCCATGGAGAGACCAAAGGGGAGTACTTTGAACTGGTAGTGATTGGCTCCCACTTGGAAGAAGAGGAACCTTCTGGAGCGTCTGTTCATCTTGATGTGATAGTACGCATCTTGAAGGTCTATAGAGCACATCCAGTCGTCCTTCTGCAGGATGGGCAGAATGGACTGAATCATGACCATTCGGAACTTTGAACAGGCAACCGATTTGTTGAGGATCATAAGGTCCAGAATGGGCCCGATGTCCCTTGTCTTTTTGGGCACTGAAAAGAATTTGAAGTAGATGCCTGATCAGAGTTGGTCTGGGGGGGCACTTAGGATGACTCTTTTTGAGAGCAGCTTTGAAATTGCTAAGGCTGCAGCCTCCCTCTGATTGGGTGGAACATCAGGGAGGATCTTGCTTGGAAATGGTTTCAGGAAAAATAGCCACTGAATATAATTTTTTTAACATCCAATGATCTTTTGTCATCTTTTGTGATGGCTTCCCATGCTGTTGGGTGCAAAAACAAACACCCCCAGACTGCCTCCAGAGACGAGCAGTTGGTCAATCCTTCAGGATCGCTGACTGGGTATATCGAGGCCCTTGATTCGTTCAGGTTTGAGCTCCTGAAGTAGATGGTGTAGCAGCAAAAGTAACTGTAGAAGGGAGGAGGCCTTTGAAGATTCATTTGTTCCTCCTACCTATCGAAGCTTTTGATTAAACCCAGCACACAGAGCAAGAAGAGTCCAAGTGGGCATCCCCAAGACACACACCACACACACACACACACACACACAGAGTGGGCATCTGAGAGGGGAATCTTGTGCACACAAGACACATTTTTTTTAAGCCCTGCAGGTTTAGGGTCAGCCATTTTACAGACAGAAAAACAGAACAAATCAGCATGCACACAACAATAGAAGAGATTCTAAGGAAATTTCTACCAAATAATTACATTTTTTTTTACCAAAGAAAACACAGAAGAAATACAGCTAGAAATGGGTAGGGAAAGGGATAGAAACTTTCTCAAGTCAAAAGTGGAAATAACCACAAGTAAAAGATTAAACAACTAATGAACTACCAAAAGGGAAGATAAAGTGAGAAATATAATTACAGAACTTCTGAAAACTCACAGAAAAAAACCCAAGCAGCTCAAATGAACTGAATCCTGATGCTGGACCAAAGCATGGCAAACGAGATCTGAGGGATTTGGAGGAGAGGCGCATTATGGGTAGGGGAGGAACTTTGATTTTGGATCCTGGAGCTTTAGTATGCGGCCGAGTTGGCTCTAATCCTTGGATCCGAACCCACAGGTTGAACAGCAAATGAAGGCAACAACTTCAGATCTCATATTACAACTGCTCCTTGGTTCAAGGATTTTTGTGGCAGTTTCTGAAGACTAACCATGAGATCAGAAGGTTTATGTAGGAAGATTCCTTTCGGAGGAAAACTTTACATCATCTGAAAGTAGTCAAGGAAAGGAACTGGTTTCCATAGTGAAAAGTAGAAATCCATATAGTTGTTAAATGGAGTTTAATAGCAGAGAAAACCTCACCTTTTCTTTAACAGGGGCTGTCATGAAGGGGAAAGAATAGTAGCTGAGAAAGGTCTGATGTTTAAAATGGAAGCCCATATGGGTAATTTATTATTATTTACTTGATATCTGTTTACCAGGATAGTCCGACTTGGTCAAAGGAACATGTATTCAGAGGAGTTCCAGAAGAACTCCAAATGCATACAAATATAATACTGTGATCAACACCATCAAATATTTTGTAACATCTTATCAAAAGGATAGAAAGGAGAGAGACAAAAACGTACCTTATTACATCAGGAGAAGCAATGACATAGTAGAGATCCTGAACCTGCTAGCTAATGTCACGAACAGGGGAAGCAAGCCTATATTGTCTTACAATCAGTGGAAGTAGAGAAGCCTTACGGTCAGTTAGACAGCATGGAGATCAGAATGCTGGATCTCTGAAAGGTGAGATAACAGATCCCAAATGGGCTCCAGAATCCATTGCGAATGTTTCAGATGAGATTCGAGAGAACAAAACCACACCTGACGAGGCCAAAAAAAGAGAATAAGGATGACAGAACATTTCAACCTGCTGTTTTTTTATAGAAACTTTGAGATCAATGGTAGAGGGGAGACCAGGGGAGGGAGGTGTCAATCGTGAACCCAAGCATCCATCGGGGGCTCCCATGGAGGGGAGATTACAGCGAAGTATCTGCTGCACTTGTTACTTCAGGGCAAAGCAGAGAGGTCATTGCAAGGTTGGTCCCAACAGCTAAGAACCTGGTTTGCAAGTGATTGAGGAACCGCTCATGAGGAATCAGACTAGACCTACTGAGTCTGTCTTCCAGAGCGCTGAATTTCCCCAGTATGTATGTTGCAATTAGAAAGCAGTCAGAAGAAATCACCCATTTCCAAATGGGTTCCCCTTGTTTACCCATATACTAAACTACTGACATGTTGTCGGTGTGCATGGAGAAAAGTCCCCAGAGGGATAACATCCTGAAAGGCTTTGTAACACGAGAAGGAGCTCCTTCACCTCTAGGACTTTGGTATGAATTCTGGTCTCCAGGGAAGACAATGTGCTTTAGACCATCTTCACATGAAATATCCTCCCCTTCCCACTCCGGATGGGAAGCATCCATGGTCACTGTGGCTGCGGAGGGGGTGAGTAGAAGAAACTGCCTTCCTAGGAACAGATCGTCTGACTGGGTCCACCAGTGAAGATGACATTTGTAAATTGGTTTTGTACGAACATATAGAGGCTGAAACGGAATAGAACCACAAGCTTATAGACTCAATCTTGCTGGAGGAGGGTGGAAATGACAGCAAGTCCCACACTAGCTTTCTTAATGATGTAATGTGGTGAAGAAACAAAGATGCTAGCTGGTTTGTTGTATTCAAAGGAGAACCTATGACATCCAAATTCTGTAGAGGGAACAGATTCGATTTTGACAGATTTATAGCAACGCCCTGGGATCTGGAGATCTGAAACAAGTAATACCCGGCTTGTAATAGCCAATACCTGGTAGGAGTAGTAAAGGGGGCAGACGTTCAGATAAGGAAACTTTTCCAGTCCACAAATGTTAAATAAATAAATAAAGGGAAGAAGGTCAGAGTTGAGCAGGATAAGTTGATCCTTCTGATACGACAAGGTCATTTAGGATTACCTGATTTGAAGGGATATTTTAGTGCTACACAGTTAAGGCTCGTATAAATAATACAAGCAGAAAACTATAATTCAAAGTGGAAAGGGATGATGATGAAGCAGGAGGGGAAATTCAAGAAATAAGGACAGAGTGGGATTTTGGATGCAGATCCATAAGGAGAATAGCAGCCATACTGAATATTATGTTCATAAAGTGGCAGAAAGTATTCTAAGAACTAAGCCAATACAAGAATGGAGAAAGAATATTTTGCCATTCAGGATGACTGCAATTAGGGGGTACAGAAAATAGGAAAGAGGGACCTGGAATTTACGGGAGAAAACTGGCAAAGAAACCAAGGTAATGGGAGCAAATAACTACAGAGTGAAAGGTAACAAATGGGAACAGGCCAAGAAGACATTTGGCCTGCAGGTAACAGACTGTCTTCTCTATCTGGGCTTGATATTAGATTATAAGCAAAGAGAAAGGGGAATCTTAAATGAGAGACCTGTTCTGATAGAGTTTTAGTTGAATCTTGAACAGAAGCTACGGTTAAAAAAGGGATAGTTAGCACAGCATATACAATACTGCACAATAACTACAGGAATCGGAGGAGGTTAGTAAAGACTGGAAAGAGAGAGTGGATAGGAAATTCACAAGGAAACAATGGGCAGACATATGTATGTATGTCTCCCAAATATGCAAAATCTAGAAGATTTAGGATTTCTGCTTGAAAGTGTTTGCATAGGAATTTTTAAAACCCAAGCAGACTCCAAAGAATTTTTCCTCATGTAGATGGCAAATGTTGAAGGTGCAATGGGAAAAAAAAGAGATAACTGGGAACATATGTTTAGGGAGTATAAGGAGTTGTCAGACTTTAAAAATTCCCTAAAGACTACTCTATCAAAAATATTCAGTGAGCAAATCTGTGTAACTATGGAAATTATTTTTTGAGCTGGGATACAGGATCTGAAGTGCCTAAACATAGTAAGACCTTGTTGCGTTTAATTCTGGTGGCTGCCAAAAATGAAATTACTACATAATGGAAATCAAAGTATAAACAAACTGTATTTGAAGCACTGAATACTGTAACAGAGATAAAATAACTAGAAGGGCAAGGGAGATCTTTAGAAAAGCAGTATGAGCAAAAACGGAAATTGTTGGAACAACAGACACAGACTAATATTTTGGAGGATCAGTCAGGTTTAAGGGAACGCATACTTGAGGAGCAGTGAGGTTTAAGGGAAAGCAGACTTGAACAATTGTAATGTTGGATTGATCATTATATAAAACAATACATGGTGATGTATAATGATTGTAATAATGTTAATATGATTTTTCTTTTACATAAATTATGTTTGGCTATGTCTTATGTCATAATTCATAAAAGGTGTTTAAAAAAATGTATTCTGGACAAAGCCAAAAAATGGGGGGGGGGGGGACAGACTCCAAAAGGGCAAATTTTAAATATAATTTATGAATTCAAAATTATCCCTTTTCAGAGATGACCCAGGAGTACTGTCCAAATAAGCTGCTCAGAGTAACACTGTACATACATGGAGGTGGGGAGGGTTCAAACCCTGTCCATTTGACTTCATGAAGCACTTTGTTAACAGCTCAGAGCCTTGCCTGCAAGACAAGTTTAACTTAACAAGTTAAACAGGTGTTGCATAGACATTTTCTGAACAATTAGAACTATGAAAGTCTAATGATGGACTGTAATTCTCAGTGATTTACAGTTCAAAATGCTTTCTTTTCCACTAACTTTATCTGTCATTGTGGTCATATGTATATGTTAACCTACACAAACTGACACACAAAAGAGAAATCCTCTGGATAGGGAGGCAGAGGGAATGGAGACCTCTGCATCAGAACCCTCATAGGTAGAAAAGGGCAACTCCTGGTCATCAGAGGAAAAAAGAAATTTCAGAATCCTGATCAGAAGGGAAATCAGTCCTAGGTCTCAGAGGGAGAAGGATGGCTTCCCCTGATTAAAATAATAATGTCTTCAGCCATTCTTATTGGTTTTTTTAGGCACAGAGGCTTGACCATGAAGTCTGCGCATTGGTTTTCTAGGCATGGATTGAGATTTAGGCCTTGAAGAAGAAGATGGCGTTGGTTTAATATGCAAGTCAGTAGGCCTGAATACACTCAGAAGACGGTGCCTGTACA